>NW_028186390.1:1742993-1744499 GCF_003343005.1 Rhea americana
TCGTACGTCGGCAGGTTTTTCTCGTCGGCGCCGGGGGCCTGTGGGCTGCGGGGTTGGGGCACGCGTGGGACCCTCCGCGCTGCGCGGGGGGGTGGGGGGAGCCCCACGGTGTCCCCCCACGCCACGCCACCCCGCGGCGCGCAGAGCGGAGCCTACCGCGGCTTCCCCGGCTTCTCCCCCGGCGGCGCGGCGGGCGCGGGAGCCAGGAACTGCTCCGTCTCCGAGTCCGCGGGGACGAAGGTGACCTGGGGGCAGGAGGGGGGCAGAGCCGGCGGTGGCGGCGCGGGGACGAGCCCTCGGCCCCGGTTCCGCTCCCTGCCCGGCGCCCGGTGCCGAGCCCGCTCCTGCCCCACCACCGCCGCCCCCTCCCCGCCCCACGGGCCCTTCCCCAGCGGCCGGAGCCCCCGGGCGCCGCGCGGGCCCTACCCTCGGGTAGCACTGGCACATGCTCCAGGCGACGCCCACGGCCACGAGCAGGACGCCCACGGCGCAGAAGGTGATGTAAACCTGGGGCTTCTCCACGCTCATGATGAACAGCCCCGTCATCACCAGGAAGAAGCCGAGCACGATGAAGGCGTAGCGGAAGGTCTTCTCGTCCCCGGCCATGGGGGCGAGGAGGCTGCGGCGGGCGAGGAGCGGCGGCTGGCGACGGGCCGCACCTGCAGCCCGCTCCTGCCGGCGGCTGCGCCAGCCGGTTCGCGACGGGCTCGTAACGAGCGCAAACGCGGCGCCGCGCTTGGCGCCCGGCGCGGCCGCCCGGATCACCTTCCCCGGGGGCGCGGCGCCCGCTGCGGCGGCCCTCGGCCGAGGAAAGCTAGCTCGGCGGGAGCACGGCTCCTCCGGAAAAGTTTTCCTGCTTTCTTGGACAACCCAAGCTGCTTGGGGGGGGGAGGARGGGGGCAGAGCCCCGCCGGCGCTCGCTGTGGGTGCGGGGGCGAACGTGCCCGCCGCGGGCGTCGCGCGGCTCTTGGCGCCTCTTCGGGGGAGGCCGCTGAAACGCCGGCCGCGCGGAGAGGCCCCGTGCGCACACGCGCACRTGCACGTGCATGCACACACACGCACGCGCACACACACACACGTGCATGTACGCACACACACGCGCACATGCACATGCATGTATGCACGCACACACGCACGTCCATGCACGCACACACGTGCACGCACATGCACGCGCACATGCACACACACGCATGCATGCACCCACGCATGCACACACACGCATGTGCACACGCACATACATGCACGCATGCACACACGCGCGCGCGCATGCACACACACACGCATGCACACGCGCCGCCGAACATGTTTAAACAGAACGGAGCCGATACGGGGGCGAACAAAGCAGGGGCAGCAGAGAGCTGGAGGGAGTCACCGGGCAGACGGGGGGGGCGCCGCGGGCGCCGGACGTGCTCCGCTTCCTCCGCGCCGCTGCTCTCACGGAGCCAAACGAAAAGGAACCAGGGGGGAGCCCCCAAAAATATATACATAAATACATATATATAGCAA
>NW_028186390.1:1744724-1747927 GCF_003343005.1 Rhea americana
AGGGCGCCGTCCGAGCAGCTGCGCCGGCGCCCGCCCTGCCAGCGCTCCTCCTCCTCCTCCTCATCCTCGTCCTCGTCGCGGTCCTGCCGCCGCCGCCGCTCCAGGTCGCGGTAGGGGGGCGGCGTGGCCTCCTCCTTCCTCGCCGRCGGCGGCGCGCAGGCCAGGGCGCCGTGGGCCGGCCGGCAGCTCAGGGCCTCCTCGTAGGTGGGGATGGCGCTGGCGTCCCAGCCGCTGCAAGGGAGGCGCGAGCGGGGCAGCCCCGTCTAGCCCGGCGGCCCGGAGGTGCCCCCCGCGCGGCCCCGCCACCCCACGGCTCGCGCGGGGCCTCCCACGTCGTGAAGGGTCCTTCCACCTGCGTCTSCATTTTACCTAATGCCAACCTGATGATTATTTCCCCCTCCCTTTGTCTTTTTTTTCTTAAATACATTTTTTGCTTCCATCGAAGGTAACAGATGGAGACAGGTACAGACCTGTCCAACACACCAGGGACCAAAAAACCAATCTAGTGAACTCCTTGTGAAAAACCAAAGGTTTTCCCACCTGGATGGAAGTTGAGGATGATTACACTGAAGCAGGCTAGGAAGGGAACACCCTGGGATTTCCTGGGCAGAAAGTGGCATCTGCTGTAATCAGTGCCCTAAGGCCGGCCCTGCTGCAGAGCCAGGGCAAGGGGATTCGTGGCGTTTGGTGGGGCGAGACTGGGCAATGCAACCAGACCTTGGCTGCCAGCAGCTGCAAAGCAAAGCTGCTCAGCCTGAATTTCCACCCACCGGAAGAGGACTGGGCTGAAYGACGATGCTGGGCTTTCCCTAACGCCACTTTTTAGGCTACCTCCAGCACAGCAGAGTCACTACAACTCTTACTCTGCCCTTTGCTGAGACCAAGCTCGAGAGCATCCGCAGGAGACGCTTGTGCCTACATCAGGCGCAGGGCTGGGCTGGGACGGACAGCCGAGCTGCCAGGCCAAGCGCCCGGCCCTCAGGAGCTCGGTTCTCCAGCTTCTTGCTGGGTCTCATTTCACAGCCTCCTCTGCTAATGCAGACTCGATTCCAGCAGTTTGGGCATTAGGGGAAAAACAGCGGTTTTGATARAAGCTGAAGGAGCCAGCGACACCAGAGCAGCTGCTAAGAGGCACGTGGCGAGGTGCGTGTCCTTGGGGCGCAGTGCGTGGAACCCACCCTGAGGGCTGAGTTGAACTATACCCTCGCTTAGATGTCAGTGCTACACTCTGGTAAGCAATGGCAGCTTAAACAAAAGCTCTCGTGTTGCTCACTGAAGGAACAGGACTGGCGGGAGCTGCTGGAGTACGGTCTCCAACGCTGTCAGTAGAGGTGACACTACAACCCCTCTCACAAGCAGACCAAGCTCTCAAAAAGTAGAGCGTTTCCTTTCGCTCCCGTCAGTGGCTCTTTCAGGACCTCAGGGCTCCTCAGCTCAGAAGCTTCCTTCTGTTTTCCAGCCCAGATTGACTCCTGGCTCCTCTCCCCCTTGCAGCACCCACGCGGGCGCCCTGCACTAACCTGCGGCCCCATTTCTCAGGGGGCTCCGCGGTGAAGTACTGGAGGTCCCTGGGGAAGTGATACTGGTAGCGTCGGGACACCACCCTGGCGTTGGCTTTCACGGACCACAGCAGCCCGAAGAGGAGGAGGATGCCGCCGATGCCGCAGCAGAAGAAGCTCGCAGAGCGGAGCAGCGCGTTGGAGGAGGAGCTGGGGACCTCCTTGGCTTCCCGGGGAGCTGCGAGCTGAGCCCCGCCGCCGGTCACGGCGCCCATCTCCCCGTCGCTCCACCAGGCGAAGCACAGCGTCCCCGTCACCAGCAGCACGGCCCCGGTGATGGTCACTCCGTAACGGAAGGAGGACGCCACCATTTTTCACAAGGAGGCAACCGAGGAGTTGAGGGGAGACGGCCGAAACAGCGCCCGAGAGAGCCCGCGACCTGGAATACAAGGAGGGGGCTGGGTTTGAGGGGGGACAAGGTTATGGCTTCCATAGGAAAGACCTCCCAGAGGAGAAGGCTACTGAGTTAGGACCTCCCTGTGGGCTGGATGCCCCAGTGTCACCTTCAGCTGTTTATTATTGACCGATCTCTGCTGCCAGAAAGGGCCTTTCCACCCGCTCCACTGGGAACCACGCTTGTGCTCTCAGCCTAAGGAAGTGSCAAATCTAAGCCGACACGGGCGGCCGGTCGCCTCGGACATGGCCCTCTCTTCTGTCGCGGCGCGGCGCCCCGGGAGGGTGAGGGACGGCTGAACTCGGCGGGGGCTTTCAGTCAACAGACCGTTGGCTCAAATATGATACGTGTTGAATATGATATATGGAAATATAAAGCATCAGATATATGGCAATAAGCAACAACTCACAGAAAATAAATTGTTTAGGAAACTTGCTCAGGTCCTCACCTGCCATTCTGAAAATCCCCCTGCACAGCATTGATTAAAAACTCCTTTCTCGTGCTCTAAATGAGCCACCCAGCCCTCCTCAAAGACCAAGCTGCACGCTACATCCTTTCATCCCAAAATCTGGAAGAGAAGCGCCAGCGCTCAGCAGGAAGCACCGGGCAGAGCCCAGTGMGATCAAGGCTGGGTGAAATTATGTTATTTTAAGCAGCTATTTATCAGATGGGCCCACTARATGGAAATCCAAATTACTTGGTAGTGAAAGAAAGACTGTACGATGTAATCTATATTTAATGAAGAAATACAATGAGAAGTGAGATTTCTGAAAGTCGCAGGAGGACYGCAGGACCCGGAGCCCTGATAACGTGCTACGTCTCTCATCTCTAGGCCAGGAGCTCAGGCCCCACAGCGGGCTGGCCCGCTGCCCGCTCTCCYCGCCAGCAGCCACAAAGTCACCAGGAGCGAAGGAGTTTGTGTTTCTTGCCTGTAGCTAGGCAGAACTTCCCGTYGGAAAGAGGTGCTCCCTTTTGAATAGCAGCATGAGGAAGGGGCTAGCAGAGCCCCACCAAAGATGCAATTAGAGACCAGCCTCCTCCAACGCGCCAACAAACTCTATCAGGAGGAGCCGGTAGAGGAGTGGGCACACRCGGGTTTTCAGAGTGGTAGGTGCTCAGGAGAGTGTGAGAGGACACTGCTGACCTGTTGGACCCCATTGCTTCTAAGAGAATTG
Source organism: Rhea americana (assembly GCF_003343005.1). Lineage (NCBI taxonomy): Eukaryota > Metazoa > Chordata > Aves > Rheiformes > Rheidae > Rhea > Rhea americana. The sequence goes on from NW_028186390.1 coordinate 1,747,853, forward strand.
CATTCTCCAGGAAAAATTGCAGCCCATATACCATATAGTTTGGGAAAACAAAATTAAAAAAAAAAAAAAAAAAAA
>NW_028186390.1:1748121-1749986 GCF_003343005.1 Rhea americana
GGCACCAAATGTTGAAATGTTCAGCTCTTGCAATCATCTGAAGTGCCAGCACCTTCCTCAGGAAGGCACGTGGCCAGAGACGTGGAGTCAGGCTCYGGTAGCTGGTCTCGGCCAGGGAGGATGCAGCCCCCCTGCTGTGGGGTGAGGCTTGAGGTGGTCCCAATCTCCCGGCCATCCTTTCCCCATCAGCACAGCCTCCTCAAAACCCCAGGAAATGGTTCAAAACYAGCACCCCCTTCCCAGCAATTGCTCCCCATCCATTAAAAAGGGATGCTTGGTTTTGCAGCCCAGGCAGCTGCAGGTAAGGTGAGACCATTTGCAGGATTTGCACCGTCCAGCCYGCAGCTGAGGCCCAGCCAGAGCAGCGCAGATTGGCTGGTCTGAGTCCACCAACCACAGCGGAAAAATCACTTTTGAGATGTGGAGGCAAAGGGTGAGCAGAAGGAGGGAACAGCTCGCAGGATCTGCCCGATTCTGTTAACGCTCCCGCTCCTGGAGTCCTGCAATTGTACAAAGTCCTCAGGTTTTGGTTAAGAAAAACACTGGCCATTCAAAGAGAAGGTGTCAAAGCTCCTAACCGCCTTGGTCGAGGAGGAAACTTGGGCCACGTGATCTGAGCGCGCGTCTGCGGCAAAACCGTGCGAGCGGCAGCAAGGTGGAGGCTGGAAAGGTGGCGGATTGACAGCTCGAGACAACCAAGTCATCTTTCCTGACAACATCAGCGCAGCTCGGGGAGCAAGGCTAGAAGCTTCTGCAGCCTACCCAGCCCGGCGCTGCTCCACCGCATCCGCGGGGGCGGCTCCCGCGGGCTTTACTGCGTTAGCATCACGCAGCTCCCTTGCCGAAAGCCCTTTCYGCCCCTTCTCAGGCCAGGACAGCTCTCCTGAGCCTCTTTTAGGAAGCTGCCAAACATGCACTATGTCTCTCAGGGTACCAACCACTGGAAAAAGCGTCCAAGGGACACGGGGCAGGAGGAGAGGTGTGAGGCCGTGGCAGGAGGTGCTCTGGGCTCTGCCCCCCAGCCGCAAGCACTTCTCACAGCCCGCTGCATCGAGTTGCCGCCTGAGCATCTCCAGCACGGACCTTCAAGACAAGGCAGCCCCTCCAAAGGCCGCTGTTGCCTCAGTCCAAACACACATCTCCACCTTCCAATACACGTGGACGATTTGTTCTGCCCAGTCCCTCCCTTGACCTGCTTCTGAACAGTCTTTATGGGAGGAAAGGATTTGCATGTTGCATGTATAAACAGACGCGAGTGTTCACAGTTTACACAGCTCCAGCAAGAGGCTGAGAATAGCATCCCCCATAAAAAGTTATGCGGAYGGTGATTCACAGGGTCTACTAAGCATTACTCAGAAAAACAATCTTTTCCAGAGGCATGAGAAATGAAAAGAGTTTTGAATCTCTCCTACTGCCATCAAGTGGAAAACACCTCCACCACTYGCCCTTCCGCTGCAACTGCCGGCGACTTTTAGCCGGTCACAAACATACCGAGAGGACTGCCGCGCAGAAACGCGCCGAAGCGCGAGCCTGTAGCTAGCCGCACGCCAGCCTGCCCTCATCGGAACTGACTGCTGCTGCTGCTGCTGCTATTTGTTAGACTTTTTGGTTCCGATCCAAGCCAAAGCAGTGATGGAGCTCCTCAGGCCCTGGCGCCGTTACCCACCCAAACGCAGGCTCGGAGGAGACGGCACARTTTGCAAGACGAGCCCTCCCGTAACAAAACACGCAGCCGCTCTCCCGAAACCTCCCGGCACCTGCGGACGCCCCACGAGGCAAAGGAGCGGGCGGATCTGGGCGCTCCGGAAAGGGAGACGCAGCAGCCCGCTGCCCACCTGAGCAGCCCGGGCGCCGGGCCGCTGGGG
>NW_028186390.1:1750446-1764816 GCF_003343005.1 Rhea americana
CCCCCCCAAAAAAAAAAAGGCAAAAAGAAAAGAAAAGAGCCCGCCCCGCTGCACCGTCCTCTCCCGGGCTCCAAGGCGGCGTCGTGCTCGGAGCGGGGCTGATCTCTCGCGTTTGGGTGCTGGGAAGGGAAGGGAAGGTCCCCGAGGGTCCCCGAGGGTCCTGGCGCACCTCACCTGGCTTTTCCGGCTGGTGCTCCGTAAATTTGGGTTGCAGGGCAGAGCGTTGTGTTTCTAAGCGACGGCGGCACAMCGTGAGCGCAGACCCGGGGTGCCCCCGGGGTGCGGGGGGCAGCGAGGGAAGCGCCGCACCACGAACCGGGGGGCAGAGTTTCAGGCTGGGGAGCAGRTGGGTCTGTGCTGGGGCTGGGACACCGACCACCCTCCGGTCGGGGCACCCACACTGGAGCACATGGGTGATCTCTGCCGCCAGCTTACTCTGTGACTTCTTCCGTTCTCTCCCCTTCGCTGCCAAACGCTATTATCCCTTTTCCAGCTTCCAGCTGGATCTTTGCACCTTGCAGCGATAGTGTGACTATACCTGGATTTTAAGCAAGCCGAGGCTGTTCTGATCTGAGGATTGGGATGATCTGTGTGATTGACATCAGGATTTCTGCGTGCTTCCTAATCGTGCAGGTGAAAGRTAGATTTTATGAGCAGTTGTCACGCTGTTGTGTGCTATTTGTGCCCTCTCAAAGCTCTATTGTATTGCTCTCAAGATACAGCTGCACTTACCTGCCGGATTAATCCATTTCTATGGATACATCTGCACCGTAGTCGAACTCCAGATTGCCATTTCTGTTGGTTTACAGCTCCTGATCCTACTGCTTCAAAAGCAGCTCAGGGTTTTTCTGCACAATCTGCAGGGACTGGTATAAAACCTTATCACATAATTCATATATACTTCATATGTGTTTGGTAACCAGTCAGCCTAGCTGAATGCTTGTGAGTACACAGCTCCTTTTACCTGAAGACACCAAAGTTACTTACATATGGAACGAGGGAAMCTGAGGCACAAGGAGTAAGAGTTCATGGAAAAGCAGGCTCAAAAGGGGACCCTGAGACCTGAGGCTGGTGCACTGGGCTATTCCACCGTGAAGGCTTGTAGATGTTTGTAAAACGCCTTCAGGCTCACAGGTTATGGGTTTTGTGCAAGCATCATGTCTTGTAAATTGAAACTCATCCTATGTAATCTTGCTGACTYTGAGCTCAAGATTTCTTAGTCCTGGCAAATGGATCTTCTTTTTTTAATCTAGGCTGATAGATCTCTTAATGCAGTTTAGAAAGGTCAGTTGGTAGGCTCGGTCTCCATCTCAAAGGAGTGTGATGCAGAGGTCCCCAAGGCCAGGGCCTGAGCATGGCCTCACCCCTTTGGGCTGGGATGCAGCACAAGCCTGAGCCTGGAAAGCTGGCTTTGAGAAAATCTGCTTTGCAAGCGGAGTGCTGGGCTGCCATCGTCTCATCTCAGCTAGACAGTCCCTAGACCACTTCTTGCAGCCAAAAGTGCCCAGCTTTGTACATGAAGGGCCAAGTGACATCAGAGAGGGCTTTGAACTCTGGGATCCAATCCGTTGTARCAGATCCCAGGCCTCCTCCAAACACACGGTCAATGTTCCTTGGCAGGACAGAGTTTCACCCAAGGACACCGGGAGAGARCATCTGGATTCCTCTGCTGCAGACAGACCAGTGCTGAGCACTTGCACTAGCAGCACCTGTCATCCAAGAGGAACAGGGGCGCTGTGAATCATCGGTTCCCCTATTAAAGGACAACGGCACATGTTCTCTTGCTTGTCACATGCTCATACTTTATTTTTAACTGGAATTTGATTGTTAAGTGGATCCTGAAGCACTTTGAGGTGGTGCTTGCACATGGCTCCGTGTGCCCTTCCTTACACTGGACTATGCCAACATGAAGTAGGACTCAAGTGCTTCAAAGTAACAAAGCACTTCTGGCCCTTTTGTCTCCAGCTTCATAAGCAGCGAAGCTGTTCCATTTTCTCCTGTGATCAAGGCTACAGGGAGACACAAACCATGACAAGTATTTTGCAGCAGAACAGAGGTTCGAAGTGGTGCATTTGCCCATCACAGAAGTGGCAAACAGTGTGAGGACGTYGGTCTGTCTGGTTAGCAGCGCCTTGGCCAAGCTTCATCGTCTGTGTCTGCAAGCTTTCCTGCTGGCGTACTATGTGCTTAAACACAGCTGGGGGTCAGGACACAGACCGACAGCTTCTCCAGAGAGCTCCAGTTTTTAGTGACTGCTTTGGCACTGTCCTGTCATTTCTGCTTGCCATCTGTGACTGCCGCAGCGTCCAGCTTTCCACCCACCAGCTGAGATGTTTCAAATTCATACCTTCCTTCAGAGCCGGGCACATCTCACTGTGCCAGGACCACAGCTGGGATGTATTAGCCCATTGAGTGTCCAGTGCAAGAGAACAGAGATTTTTATAACTGTAAGAGATACCAGTCTGTCGTGTCCCGGAGCTCGGGGTCACAGCGGGCAAATCCCAAACACCAGCATCAGATGCCCCTTCCAGGGATGTGCTGACTGCAATGCTTCAGTTCTCCAGTGTCTACCTCCTGGGCCAGCTGGTTCCTCCACCCACACACGGTTCAGCTTGGCTCTCACTCCCGACACGTCTGCCCCGTGCACATCGCTGCCTCACCATGACAACCCGTAAACGGGGCGGGCGAGATAACTGCGCTTCGGCCTCAGAGCTAAGAGCGTTCCGCGAGGGCTGCAGAAAGTGCCCCGAGGGTGCAAGCACAGGGCAGTACCAGAGGTCTCCAAGGACATAAACACAAACCAGAAAGTCARTTGCTCGCCACTGAAGGAATGCAACGTTGAGAGTTGGGAAGAACCAATTTTAGGGCATAATTAAGAAAGAATATCTGTCCAAAATATGTAAAGCATCCCATACATGGTGAAACCACAATGGAGATAACAAGAAGATATAAAAGGCAGTTACAGCCCCTGCAAGAACAGGAACAAAGGAAGAACTGAGAAAGAAAAATTGTTCCAGTAATTGCCACCCCCAGGTAAGGACGCGGTGCCTGAACAACACTGCCACTTYAGCAGCAGCGGGTTCTCCCCTCCCCTTGGCAGGGAAAAGTGCTGCTTTTTGATTCACCACTCACCACATTTTGCTRCTGCAGCAGATCATATGTAAAATAAGTTATATTTTTACCACATAATCAGGCTAAGTAAATTAGAATTTTAAATGCATGTGTGTGTGTGTGCGTGCRCTCACATGTGTGCATTTTCTGCTCCATCCCTCCAAGATAACAAGGTGGTGGATACCAGAGCACCAAGTCAGAGTAGATTTGGATGCACCAGGGCACTGAGTCCAGAGAAGAGCAGCCCAGAYGCACTTGGTTATTACCACAGGCAGGAAACACTTTATGGCCAGGTGTRGACACACTTCACGGAAAGATACTTCTGAGGAGCAACACATCTGGAAAGACAGGCACATTCAAGATTACTCCAGGGACTTCCCTACCCCTTGAGGAAACAGCACCAAGAGCAAACATTCGTACGCAGGCCAGCCATTCATGCAGGAACCAGTTAAGCCGCACAAAGGGCAGTCGCACCACGCAAGGAAAGGCCAGGCCTCCCATCCGTCACACCACCAGAGGAGCCCACTCTCCWGCTCCCTGCTCGTTACCGGAGTCGCCTGGGATCCTTAGATTTAATGTACACCAGTGTCCTCTTGGCCAGCAGCCTTGGACAGGCTGGGAGGAGAAAGATGGGACACTCTTCCTGGCCTGACCTGAAAGTATAGGTGATGGTGCAGAGTCCTGCATGGCAGAGGTTTCCCTGATCTCTTTCCAGGAGGTCCATCAGAGTCCAAGCTAAGGTGTCCAAGCCTTTTCTCTCCTCTCCTAGGAGGCATAAAGAGGTCAAGCCTGCTTTTTACTTCCTAGTGACAGGATGAGGCAAGCCTCCCTCCAGAGACCTCGTACCGGAGACGGGAGTGATTCCACCCTTGGCCAGGAGGTAGGTCTTTCAGTGATTCCCACACGTCCAGTGCTCRTATGAAGAGGAAGACAAACTCCCCTAGCACCCTGCTGCCCCTGTCCGCTGCTCAGCAGGCAGCGGCAGCACCGTTCAGCAAGGTGGTGCCTTCCTAAAAAGGAGTGAACTATAGCATGTCTGAGGAGGCCTCATGGGACATGTGTCAGCAGATGGAAGGTGCTCAGGTTGTTTGGATCACACAGAGAAGCCATTTCTAAAGGCCTGAGGGCACRCCTTGTACTTCTCAGCGCGGACCGTCTGGACACCAGCAGAGCATAGGTAGATGCAGCCTATCAAACTGATGGGAAGTGCAGAGACTAGGATGTGCGGATGGGAAGGAGTTCTTATACTCAGCACATACAAAGCAAGGGAGAAGCCTCCTCCTGTTTATCTGTGCCTTAGTTTGCATCTTCTTAAAATGCTTCATTAGTTGGGTTTGTTGAGATACTGGCTCAGTCACTCCTATTTAATCCAGTTAATAAATCTTAGCACTGAAAATATTTGCCCTACACCTTGAAATGATGCAGTTTTCACCAGTGCCCTAGGCTTATTTAGGGTTGAAACGTCAACTGTCCTTAGATCTCCTTTTGGTTGTTCTACTTCATGGAAAATTTGAGGTTTTGGGACTACTTATTCTTTCTATCCAGTTGGAAAAGCTTAGCGTTCAGATGTGAAAGGTGATTATCCCAAGGGCCATAAAAAGGCGTTTCCTTGTTGTGGGCATCTCCAGCTTCAACAAGGAGTATCCTCTTTATGGATATCTATTTTTTGCCCATTTAGTACATATATATTTTATTTAATTCCAATRACTTTTACTGGATTTGAGCTATAGCAGAAGAGCAAGATCTATAGAAACTACATTCAACCYTATCACTTGTTTGAGATCAGTTTCTGAAATGATTTCTACGCTAGCAAGATTYGGGGCCCTGACACACTGAGTGTCTTAAAGCTCAAAAGTGCAGTAACCCACTGTAACTGTAATGCTGTCCTAACCACAGTTCAGCACCAGAGTCTGCAAAGCTGCACCACACTAAGGAACTTAAGTGTGGTGGRAAGAAGTGAAGATAGTCTCCAGCAGAGAGCTTTATGGATCAACGACGATCTGAAATTCCCTCTGTTGTTCATTCGGGACTTTTGTTATCACAGCATCGGCAGGCTGATGTGCCATCTTCTGCTGGCGCTGTTGTGTAGAGAAGGAGGCATGTTTAAAGCTGTGGGATTTCTGTAAGGGAAATTCCTCTCCGGAAAATGCAACTATTAAGAGCTTCCTAGGAACAAGTCTTTTTACCAAATCTGTAAAGATTGGAAATGCCAGGGACTCCAGAAGCATTTGAAATTTTCCCCCAAAGGGCTATGTGTGTGTGAAGAATTAGATCCTAATGCATCTGCTCAATCTTTAGTCAGGCAAAACTTTTCTTGAGCTTCTGAAGACTTTTGCATTAGGGAGACCCAATGCAAATGGGTCAGCCATGAACGTAGCTATCACAGCTGGGCAGAGAGAGCTATCGAAGATCTGTGTTGGCTGCATAAAACATGGCAAAAGTTAGCTTTATTCTATAGCTTGAACACATGAAGTTGAAGCTCCTGTTTAGCCTTGATTCCAAATGCTAATGTCCACAAAAGTAGCAAAGATTTATAATAAAAGATAAAATTGGCTAAAGGATAACAGAGTTCTAACAAACTCAGTGTTATGCCAGGGATAAACATTCAGCTACACTGTCATGTTCAAGAACCTCATGAAATCTTAATGTCTCTGCTGCGCTCAGCTATTACACAGAAGAGGTAATAGCCATTCTTTCTTTTTTTTAGCTCAGAAATGCAAAAGACAAGCTTAAAAGCGACCTTAATTCTGATTTTTAGAAGAGGGCTCTTGTGGTTGCCACAGTGTATGAATCCACTAGGAAGCTCTTGGAGTCCAGTACAAACCATTCCCACAAGCACTTGTTTACCTTGGCAGGCTGTGCCGTGAGGTTGCTGAGGAATATTATGCTGCCAGCAAACCTTATGAAACTTTTGTTGTAGCCACGATGGCCTGAGGAGACAARCAAGGTACAGCTGAAAGGAGAGGCAATACCTTTTATTATACCAAGTGATACACAGCTGGGAAAAAAAATGCTTTCAGGCACTGAAGCCTTTCTTCAGGTCAGAGTATTTGGGGCTGCACCTGGTAGTCAGAGAGTTATTGATGGCAAGTCCTCTGGGGAAGATGCTGTGTTTCTTATGTGAGCTTAGACGTCGTTGTTTAGTCTGGTTCTTCTTCTTCACGTTGTGTTGWCTCACTTTCAAACAGCGAATGTCACTGTCTTCCATACAGCAGCAGTGAGGATGTTCTCGCTGTACTGCTATGCCCATAAGGCTGTCTGCTTTYTTCAAAGTCTGCGACTTCATCTGTTGACCTAAGCTGTTATTTCTCCCTGCATGCCCTGACTTATTGCTCACCTGAAAAATTCACATCTCTTTAGTAAAGTTTCTAAGTAACTGAAGACAATTTTAAAACCATGCAAAAAAGACAGAAGGCATGTTTGGGAAATAAAGAGCTGCAACTTCTCATAACAGCATTAAATATATCAGAGCCAAGCTGTCTGCAGATAAAAACACRTCGCCAGTGAAGTCAATGGCACTGTCGCAGCTCTGTGAATTTAGCTCACAATCTGGTTATCTCTGGGCTTGAGGCTCTGTGAAGGTCCCAATCCCAGTATGTTCTCTCGATTTGCTCCTGAAAGAAATAGCAATAACAGGAGCTTTCTCTTAAGGAAGCATATGAGCAGATGGTGCCTCTCTCCTCCCTCAACCATGTCAAAGAAGGGATCCAATAGCAGGCAGGGAGGAAGAGAACGATGTGAAGGTAAGTAACAAGATGAAGGAGGGGGTGTAGTGTCATGTTGTAGATGGGAACTGCTCTTTTTGAAAGGCTCCTTTGAACTCAGGTATGAGTCATACCTTGAAAGTCTCAAGACTTTCCTACATGCTAAAGATCGACCTATTACAACCTGGAACTGGAAAACACTTGGGTCTGCCCCAGCTCTGAAGTGTCAGGCTTGCAGACGGCCCTTGCAACTGAAACAAAGGTCTTCTTTAAGGTCTTCCTTTGGAAACTCTGGAAGATGTTTTGGGGAGCTAAAGCACTTGTTAAAATGCTCCCGTGCCCCTATACCTCAACCCTAGTCTTGGATGAGGAGCGCCTTGCTGATGTGCAGCTGAATACCATACTCATTTCAAATACTGCTAAAGTAAAATGTAAATAAAAATGTTTATTTGCAACATCTAAAACAGATAACATAATTACATATGTTTATAAAGGCACGTGTGAAGAAACAGATGGAAAACTGTACCTAAATTGCTTACAGTCAGACTTGAAACGGTCTCCGTCTCCCTTATCCAGATGACTTACAGTCCTCTTTTGCCAGGGTGATAAGTCAGCATGTCAGACTCTGTGAGAACCTCAGAGAAAGCACCCATAAGATGTAGCATCCTTGAGGCAGCACATGCTGTCCCTGATGGGGAACACAGGCGTCCCTAGCTGATGACCCTGTGAAGTCTTCCAAGGCCTGGATATTTAACCTTTCTCCCCCAAATTTATCCTAAGCTTTGCTTAACTAAGAGATAGTCTGGCTCCTCATCTTAATTAAAAGAGTGTAGTTTCACTTCATTGGAGGTGTAAATACTTCTATGCCAGAAAACTGTCAACTCTTGTCAGCTGACTCCTTGCCTTGAAGAGGGATAAAACTTTCTCCACCCTTGGTGATTCACTGTATCTGAAATGAAATATATCTTACACTGGTCCTATAATCCTCATTAGTGTGGACATGCCCAGACATCTGAATGCAGTAAAAGTACAGAGTTTATTATAGGCTCTTGACTGATACTGGAGATAATGGTAAATAACCAGACTGGGATGAAAATGGTTTACTGCAGACTGATGCCTCCTCCACTTTTCTTAAGTATTTTGTAGAAAATGGGCCTAGCTGCAAAGGGAGAGGGCAGAAAGAGACAGAAACCAGTTGTGTGAGTCTCCAGCCCAGTACGCAAGGCTTGAGAAGTGTGCCTAGGTTTAACGTGAGCTGGAAACAGGATCTGTGTGTTTAGCCACTCTCAGATCTATTTTGAGAGTCACAAGATTTCTGTGCACGGTACAGAAAAGGCCACTGCTCCCCACCGGCACGGCTCCACAGACATCACATTTCTACCCTTGCTAGAGGTAGGAAAAAAAATGTTCTTTGATTGTGTCAGAAGGTACCAGCATTACTGTCTAGTTTTATTAGATATTGCTATAATCAGGATTGCCAAACAGCATTTTGTAAGAAAATCCTCCAGTTCTGGTACGAAAGGAGCCTCTGATCAACCATATCCTCACCTTCCCCATGCCTAGACCTCTGCCCATCATTTATTTGCAGGCATGAGGACCAGTCTATTTATTAATCCTCACTCTGAAATTGTTCTGAATCTCTGTGAGATGGTATATACGAGGGAGCACACCTACCACTCTCGATAGAAAGGGGCATGAACCCCTTTTCAAACCCTCCAGCTTCCTTCTATTCCCCTTCATATACATGGAAGCTGCTTCAGAATTTGCTTGGTGACAAAGGCACATCTAGGTTGGTAGAAGAGGAACAATTCAGAGAGAAGAATGGACTTAACAGGTATCATCATCAGTTTTTGGCCTGATTAGATATTGTGTTTTCTAGTGGAAAAAAAATAATTTGTAGTCTATTAGCATAATATTGAACCATTTTAAATATGCCTCCATTCATCCCTGATAAGACTAGTACAATTCCTTGTTACCTGAACAATACTATATTTTTGTCACCCTTAATTATTAACCTATCCAGTTGTGATTGCTTAGCTTACAAAAAGGATGCAATTGTTATATAACCAACATTTTTAACTGTTTCAGCTGTTTCCTTTGATTATAGCAGTTTTATTTTTCTTTGGCATAGTAAGTAAAACCAAAGATCTAGATCCTACATGGAGCTGCAGTTACACTGATGTTTTTGGAGCATGGCCTGGAGTTTTATCAGTTTACATCATTTGTAAGTGGGCCCACAAAATTTTTATAATGTTGAAATAAATGAAACCAGACAGGTTACTGAGTGACAGCAATGGGAGAGAATGGTGATAGCCAAGGCGGCAAAAGTCTTAGCTTTATTTGGAGGAAACGGGTCCACAAGTACGTTTGGTACTAGGAAACTGAACATACATGCAGATTTCCTGGGAGCTGAAAACAGGAGAAAAAATCCGCCTTTACAGGAAAATAACTTCTAATGTTTTCCTCTGGTGATACTGGCAAGCCTTCGTCATCAGGTTGCTCCAGAATACTTTTTTGTATGTTCCCACAGCATTAGCAACTCCAAGCCAGAGGATACTGCAGGCAAATGATGAAGGAAGGTAACCAGGAGCTGCTCATCACCGACTATGCTTGACAACTGCCTTCAAGACAAAGCTCATTTTGGCCATCCCGGAGGCTGCTGGCGCATGTATCTATTATACCATGAGTCTGAAGCAACAGGTTCATGCATGGGGGTCCTTACAATGACTGCAGCTACTTTCTGATCAGCACAGATGGTGTCTCCAGCAGAAACTGGTTGCAAATGAATGGAGACCATGGCCTCCAGTTGCTTCTCTGACTGCTGCCCCTGCTCACCCGCAGACAGCCCCGTGCTCAGAGTCAGGGGGTCGTGAAGCCAACTCTTGGTTCATCACCGCTGTGGTCATCACCACCCCAAGGTGGCTTCTTCTGCTCCACTGCTCACACATGAGGAGTGTAGCCCACCAGAGTTTGTGATTTTAATGCTGGATGTCCTTGAGCAACCAGTTTATCATGCAAGCCACCTTGTCACGGCCATTTCATTTTTTCTGCTAAGGACACTGGCCCCCATGACAACGGAGTGAAGGCTGAATTCCTTTCCCAGACCAGCTTTCTGTTTTGACAAGTAATTCTTTTTATAAATCCCAGACGGAGTGTCTTTTCACAGGSAGTTGTAAAGCTGGATTAAATACACGTCAGAGAGAATACACGAAAGCTCTCGCAAGCTCTGCGGTGCGTTTATTTCAGCAGCGCGGTGAACGTGCTGACCAGTGGCTGACCTTGGTTCCTGACACAGCACACAGCCACCAAAGGGTGGGCCACATTCTGCCATTTGCAAATTTTCCAAATTTCTGTTCACACCTTCCTTCTGCTTCCTCCCAAGATGAAGACTGGGGTTTCTCAGCCAACAGGACAACGTTCTCTGTCAGCATTGCTGCTGCCAGCCTATTACATAATCAAAATACGAAGGCAGTTTATGGGCTAAAAATGTGTTCCTGGCACTCCCATAATATTCGTCAGCCGCCATTGAGCAATAAGGCCTCCCAAAGACATCCCTGTATGCTGACTAAATGTTACGATCCTCTCCCGTGCAGATTCAAAAACTGGGGCCATATACTAAAATGACTTGTCTGCAGTCACAAAAAGTTTTGTCAGCAGAACGAAGATTTCTGTACTTGCCTACCAAAAGGCTGCCTTCTGTTTTTCTCCTTCTGAGATTTTGGCCTCTGAAGCTGGGATGGAGCCCTAGCATACCTGCCCTAAATCCACAATAAGCCGTTGCTCAGCGTGAGCACGACACAAGCACGTAGGGTAGGGGATTCTTGTTTCCTTGTTCTGCCTTGGACACTAGAGCTATTCCTTCCTTCAGCAAAGCCCTTCCCCATGCAAACATGGTGAACGCAGCCCTGAGCGGACAAGGGAAAGGCAAGGAAGAGAAAGCAGGGCACGTTTAGGACTAGGCGTCCTGAACTGCCTGGGCTACGCACCCAAAGACTTTGCCAGTTGGGCATCACAAATATTAAACAAGATCTTGCACATTATGTTAAATCCATCTGCAACTAGAACAGCCCAACCAGCCTGAGGATCCTTGCCTGGTCCTTCAGATGGAGTTTCACTTTCTCTGACAGCTACCTGGCAAATGACAGCATGTGTGGGTGGAAGGGATGAAAAGAGAGAGAGGGAGGAGGAGAAGGGAAAAATTACAATCCCATTGTACTTTTTGATAGATTTTCCTGCAGATACCACAGCTACATTTACCATATTAAATCCTCTGTCCTCATCAAGTCTTCATGCATCATTACTCCCTTACTTGAAATATTCAGGACACCTGAGAAGCAAGGCTCTCAATAATGGATATTCTATTCCTAAATACCTTTCAAAAAAACATCATCCGCAAGCCAGGCAGTTGAGTGACACTACATAAATCACATTCTTCCCATACACYATCTAAAGAGAAGTTTTTCTAAGCTGTAAATCAAATCGAATCAAACATCAGTACAAGATGAATCCTTACATCTCTCTGCTGTCTTTTGAAATCTCCTGCTGGTCTGCTGGACCTTGCATCTGTGCATCCAGGTGGAGAAAGGACACAAGGATCCACTCCAGTTCCTAAGTCCCTGTCACCAGACAAGTTGGACGGTCACACCAACTATTTTCCACTTAGCTACACACTACCTGAAGGATCTAGTGTTGTTTGACTGCCCTTCCTCACACTCCTCAGAAATTTACCCAACTCCAGCATGTTGTAGTTAAGTGGGGTTCATGCTTCTCCTTCCTAGTACGGCCCTGCTCCATCCGAGAAAGGCACGTGCCTCGTGCCACAGAGCACTCCCCAGGTCGGGCTGGTGTTAAATCTTGYTGTCGTGAAGTGACTTTGCTCTGTCACAGGTAATCCATTAGCATGTGTCACTCCTCTGGAATATTCTAGTATTTATTCTCATGTAATCAGTTTATAAAACTGCTGATAATATTCCTCTGTATTTTTCCTTAAAGGTGTTAAGCTGAAATTTGACATTTTTCTTCAATTACTGGATATAAACTATTTAGGATTCATTCAGCCCCTACCCAGAACAACACGTGTCAACCCGTCAGTGTTACACAGAATGGCCTGCTTGTAGCCTACATCTTCCAACACATTTTTCATTCAAGCTGATTGAATACATTCTGTTTTTTTCAGTAGAGGGAGCTTCTCACATATGAGTCTGAACATCGGGACAGTTGAACTATCTGAAACCACGTCCCCTTTCTGACACTACCAGCTTTGTGCAAATCAAAAGTGCAGGAAACCTGAAAGTAGGTAATTAGGAAAATGTATTCCAGACCTTTGGTAGACATAGGTTAGTTTATTTACTGAGTTAAAGAGGCTTGCAACCTTTCAAAAATTCTTGATTAGTTTTCATAACTATTAGTATAGAAATGTCAATCCTTTTGATGTCCTAGTACCACTCAACTGCAGTTCTGTGGCAGCCTGTACCAGGGCTAAGTGAGCTTGTGTGAAAAGGGGCTTTCTAGCTCTTTTCAGTGCCTTTCTTCAGTTCCACTGAATGTTTCTTGATATTTTTCTTATGGAGACAGATGCTTTCAGTCTACTTTTGTCTGCGGCTCAAATGCTCCGTACATTAGTATCATGTCCCTTTTAGCTGTCTCCTGAGACAAATAGCTGCATCTTTTCATTCTTTCTTCATGCAAAAGCCTCTGCTTAGTTGTTACCAATCCCGCTTCGTAATGAAAGGGGTCCTGCACCGTACCGGTAGAGCAATCTGYGATGAGCTAGTCACCAAGGAGATGGACCGCTCTGGCCAGGTCAATGAGAAGCCCCTCCTCTGCTCCCTGCACTCCACACGCACGTGTTTGTGGGGTGAATTCCAGCAGAGAATGGATCCAGGTGGAAAAAAAAAATCTAAAATGCAGTTTAATTCTTGAGTCAGATCGGTTCCCCAACCTGCTTTAGTAAGTGGCAGCATAAGCGTTTGTACTCTCTACCATGCCCAGAACAGCATGAGTGGGTGGAAGGGATGAAAAGAGAGAGAGGGAGGAGGAGAAGGGAAAAGGGGCTGCTTTTTTAAGACACAGCAGCAGCTTAAACACTCATAAAATGATAATTTAATTGAAGAGATGGGATTTTAGAGCTACAGAAGATACCAAGGGAATCTTAGCTTTGCTCATCAGATTTGTAGATGATGTTTCTGCTCACATCTAAAATAACTAAAATTGAAAATGTCARCATTAAAAAATCTCTTTCCCCTCCCTTTTTCTCCTCATGATTCCTGTATGTTTTATGCTTGATATCACTATGTACACAGGCAATTGATAGCTCTGTTTTAAAACACAGTTTCACATTGCAGTCTTTAAGCTCACCTGCCCTCTTTTTGTTGCCTAGGTTCTTAAAAAAACAAGAGCAGAGCATGGAAATCGTTATAAAACACTTTTAATGCTTCTTCACAAAAACAATTTTGAAACAGTATTTAAACTGAAAGTGTCAACATCCCTTTATGAATAAATGATGCTGTTATCCAGTAAGACCAGCACTTGCAAGAATAATTATTTAGCTCCTTCAGAAAGGTTAAAATAACCTCTCTTCGGGCATGGGAAACATCTTTTCCATGCATAATTCCAGTCAGCAGACAAAYTGGTAAATAAAAGCAGGTAACATCAACCTGGATATAAGCGGGAAAAGAGCTAAAAGACAGTTCAGACAAAGGTGCAATGAACATAACTTGGCCATAAATAAATTTAGGCTGGAAACTGGAAGACTCTTTCTAAACATCAGAGCACTGAATTTTCAAAATAGTCTTTTGATAAAAGCAGTGGGACAAAAATGAATTAGCTTCGAAACAAAGCCTCCGAGCTTTCTGGAGGAGACTAGAAGCTGTGCTGCCTGCAGCAGCAGAGGTCTGCGCTGTGGCACAGCCATCCCTCGGCATCTCATGGCCTCCCTCAGCATCTCTTGACGTCCCTCGGCATCTCTTGACGTCCCTCAGCATCTCTTGACATCCCTCAGCATTTCTTGACGTCCCTCAGCATCTCTTGATGTCCCTCAGCATCTCTTGATGTCCCTCATAGTCTCTTGGCATCCCTCAGCATCTCTCGCAGCAGCCAAACGCAAAGGCGACCGCTTGCCCTGCTCCAAGGGAGAAGAGGCACCATTAGACGTTAGCGTGGTGCATCATGACGTGACATCACCCCCCGGCCGTGCCGCTCTGAACACCTCGGTGTCGTGGTGCTGCAGCCCACGCCAGCCCGCTGCGAACTCGGCCTGGAGCTGGTCATCGCTGCGCCCCAGCAGCACCAGGGCAGCCCCTGGCGCTGCAGCCTGACGGACCAAGCTCGGGGGCACGGGCCCCGCAGCCCAGCCCCGCCCCGGCCCGGCTCCCCCGCCCTCACGGCGGCGGGGCTCTGCGCCCCGCTGCCGCCGCTCGCCCGCGGCCGCCTCAGGCGCCGGGGGGAGGGGCGGCCCGCCGAGGCGATGAGGGGAGCGCGGGGCCCGCCGCGCCGCGGCCAATCCGCGCGCTCAGCGCCTGGTCCGATCTCTCCCGCGCGCCGCCATTGGCCGCCC
>NW_028186390.1:1765936-1783196 GCF_003343005.1 Rhea americana
TCCCCACGCAGCCCCGCGCGCTCCCCACGCAGCCGTGCGTCCCCTCCACGCACTCCCCACGCACCCCTACATCCCCCACCACTGCATCCACATTCCCCACGTGCAGCCTTACATCCCACCCACACAAACACCCCCTAAATCGCCCTTCCAAGACCCACATGTTCCCCCACTCACATCCCCTGCACACTCTTAAATCTCTGACACACACACCCCTACCATACCCCCACACACGCTTACACCCTCTCCACACACACACCCACACCTTGTGCACACAAACTTCCCACAYGCATCCCACACAAACACACCCCTACATCCCCAACATACACCTCCCACAAACCCCTACATCCCCCCTACACACACTCCCACATCCCCCTGACGCTCCCCTCACCTGCATCCTCCCAACACACACCCGTGCAGTCCTCCCGCCATGGACGCATGCACGCACGCGCGCGCGCGCACACACACACACACCATGCTCCACCACCTGCACCCCCACATCTTTTCAGGTGGCCTTGGAGCTGTTGCCAGCCCTGAGCTCTGCTGTGGCAGCAGGATGGGAAAGGGGGTGGGGAAGAGCCAACAGCTCTTTCTTTGTATTTTTACTTTTGAAACTGTTCTAAAAGTTGTTGTGTGGAACAGGTGGAAAGTACAGACTTGGCTATCCTGTTGCTGTGGTAACACTGCTGGAAATATGTTACAGATTTTGTCTATGCACACATTTTGTGTGTGTGTGTGTGTACGCATCTAACACACAAAAATGTTGCAGTCTAAATGATTTGCTTGGTATTGTGTTTTAATACCACTTTCTATTCAAGCATCCTRCTTATTGTTACTGTTAGTCAAGAGAGATGACTGAAGGAGAGCTGAAACTTGTGCTAGGAATTTCATAAGAATTCTTTAATATTTCTATGTTCTTTAGTAGATATAGTAATTCTGTCATATTTACWTCTGTTTTCTTCTCTGTCACTCATMTTCATTGGATGGAGTAGATACAGATGATACTAATGTCCATGAAGTTACTGTTGAGAATTGGGGGGGTTTATCACCAGTAAGAGTCTGTATTGTTTAGCTTTGAAGAAAATACTACAAATGCTATTTGTTCTCTGAATGTAAACCACTATAGATTTGCAAAATTTGCAGATCATGTGTCTGTCTTGGGCATTTTTCTTCTCAAGTTTTATCTCTTTGCCAGTTCATTTTCAGGCTCGGCCATTTTTGCTGGGCTTAGTATCAAGCATTAACTTTCATGGAATTCAGAATATTTATGCCAATGATAATATCTCCCTTCAAGTATGGGTTTTCCTCTGAATTAAAAAAAAAAAAGGTTTTATTAGTTTCTTACTAGTTTTCTGAATCTATCTCCTAAAACAAAAGCTACAGGTCTATTTGAAAGGTTTTCCCTACATAACTAGACTTTCTGGTGGTATTTTATTTAAAAGTTTGGAGGTCTGCAGAGAGACTTCCAAAATGTCACTGCTAAATGTAGGGTAGAAAAGTCCAGGTTTTGTTACTTACAGATAACACTCATGTAGGGGAATAACAATATCTGAAAGTTTTTTCACATTGAAGGAAAATGTTTCTAACTTACCTTATTGCATGCATGGGTATACCTTACAGCATTGGTTGAATTGTTTGAATTGTTACTTCTTGCAGGTTCGGGAGTGGAAAAATGAAGGCAGTAAAAGATACATGTGCACTGGTCGGCCAGGCTGGTTAACTGTATCGCTTCGCGTTGGAAAGTATAAGAAGATTCACAAGAACATCATGATCAACTTAATGGATGTTCTTGAAGTGGACAGTGAAAGACAGGTAACAAATATCTCACAGAGATTTAATAATAATAAAGTAAGCATCTTTTTACTGTATTTATAGCTGAAGCAGACATTAAATTCCATAGAGAACGAATGATTTCTGTTGGGAGAAAAAAAAAGGAACTACAAATCCTAGTATAAAATGCATTCATGTCTCTGTCTGTGTGTAAGGGATTTTTTTTTATTGTCTTGGACTTAAATATTTGCTTGCAGTGTTGAGATTTAGCTGTGCCAGCTGGAGCATAGCTTCCTCCCAGCAATAAAAAAACTCTCAAAAAGGCTTTCTCTTTACATGGAAGTCCTCTAGATCTCTTTAAAACTTGAATCCAGTGCCTGAGTTCCTGCTCTCTGGACATACAGAGGCAGCAGTGAAAACCAGAGTTCTGGGTTCCTTGTAGTAGTGCTCATGCCAAGTATCTCTAAGAAGCATCTAGTAATTTTTTTTTAACTTAAAACTGATTTAAGTTTGTTTATATTAATCATGTTGATCTCAGGCATTTTGCTAAAACAACTAAAAAGCTTAGTCATATCAGTGCAAGTTTTAATGTAGATAGTATTAGAGGGAAGAAAATGTACCTGAATTAGAGCTGAGCACTAGTTATGGCTGATGTGCAATTCTTAYGCATTCTACAAAGCAGTCTTCGGCATGCCCTACCTTTGCATAAGGAATTGTAAATACGGTTTGGGGAAGCAAATAATAAACTTTACTCTTCTATTTAGATTTTTTTCCTAATGCCTAGATAATGTATCCATAAATAGGGACTATCACAAGAAAGACTATTAAATAATTGTGTGTTTTGGTTTTTTTAATAATTTTGGATAAATTGAATGAACAAAGACTTCTTGTATAAGAAAATCCACTGCCAATTCACTTTGGCTGGGGCTGCATACCTTTACATGGTATTTCAACCTGCTTGCCAATGTTGGAGAAAGTTTTTTTTTTTTTTCTAAATGCTCTTCATTCTTCACTAGGTATGCGTGGCCACTACTGTTGTGTCATATATGCAGGGCATTGGTATCAATTTCTTGCATCAGTAGTACAAACTTTGTATATGTACACAAATGCTCCACTCAAATTTACTGCATATGAGAAGATCTAATTAATGGCATTAATGATTAACATAGTATGGTTATAAATTGGTAGCTACTGTTGTAATAAGTAACTGTTGAAGAGCTATAAAGAGCAGACCCACCAAATTTCAAGTTCTGCAATAAATGCTTGGATCATTCCACCAAAAAAACCCAGCATATGGAATTGCTTGATTTTATGTGCTAAAGTGTGAAAGACCAGACTGATTTATGTTTTAGGGGACAGAGCAACAAGATGTTGAGGCAGAGGAGGAATTGCTAAACAGTTTCAACTACTTTTAGTACTGCTTTGGGGAAAGTAAGCCTCTGAATTCTAATAACAGATGGAAGTACAATCCATTTATCCGTATTTTGTCATCCTTAATGCAGATCATTTAATTTATGTTGGGGGGGGGTGGGGGATTTTGTTTCCTTTTTAGGTTGTCCGTGTGGAACCTTTGGTCACCATGGGTCAGCTGACTGCACACCTAAATCCTATGGGCTGGACTATTCCTGTGGTGCCAGAACTCGATGACCTCACAGTAGGTAAGAGTTGTTACGGTGACAAGAAACTGATTTTACTGTATTTTTTAACAGCTTTTCATGCACTAACACATTGAATTATTTCAAATATTCCTAAAATATTCTATTGAACTTTGTATCCTCTTATGGCATTTATGTTATAGGCACTTCCCTTTCTTTAAATAGTCTTAAAGGCCACACCCAGAGCTTCAAAGTGAAGCTTTGTTCACTTAAACCACTTTGTTCTCTTAAACCACTTTCATCTTGAAGTGTATTTCTTTTGATTTGTTATATGCTCTCTTGATAAGGTGGTCTGATCATGGGAACAGGCATTGAGTCTTCATCCCATATATATGGACTTTTTCAACATACCTGTGTGGCCTATGAACTTGTTCTTGCTGATGGAAGCCTTGTGAGATGCTCACCAGTAAGAGACAATGTTATTTTGCTATCATTTACAATGTCATTGAGAGTTATCAGTATGGACATATGATTTAGTATGACATACTTTTTTCAGACTGAAAATTCAGACCTATTTTATGCAGTGCCTTGGTCTTGTGGTACTCTGGGTTTCCTGGTCTCAGCAGAAATAAAAATGATTCCTGCCAAGAAATATGTAAAAATACATTATGAGCCTGTGCGAGGACTGCAGAGGATTTGTGAAAAGTTTACTGAAGAATCTAAGAAAAAGGAGAATAGTTTTGTGGAAGGACTTGTATATTCTTTGGATGAAGCAGTCATCATGACAGGAGTCTTGACTGATGAAGCTGAACAAAATAAGGTAACTAAAGGGAAGCAATTTACTATGAAAAGTTCCCCCCACAATTTAATTGAAAGTGTCCTACTATATGTCAATAAAGAATGGAATAGTATGATCTGAGCAGTATTTTATTGTTAATACAGGATAAAAGGTTTGGTCTATCCATCAGTATATTTTCTCATATACAGAACAATACTGTTTAAAACTGCAGTTATCCAGAGTAACTCTTTTTTTTCCCAGCAAGCTCTTAATATGGTTAATACTGGTRAAACACATCAGGGAAGTATTCTAGAGGGACATGCTATTCCTCCCTTACAACTCAACCGTGAGGCTTTAGATTAGTGATGTGTCAAGAGATCAATATTGTATCAGTATCCTGCCCTCCTAATTTGCTGGCAGCAGCAAGCCTTATTTAAATTTAACCTTCATGAGAGGGGAAGTAAGAGAGCCATGTATGTAGTCAAAAGAAGAAGTGAAGACGCTCAAAATCGTCTGAGACAGTCTTCTTTGAACTGTCACAGATAGTACAACATTGATGCTTCATGCTAGAGGAATTTTGGGGAGCTAATGTTGTCTAGTAAGGTATAACTGTTATTTGTGTTTGTATTTGCTAATGAATATACATTTCTTTTCTTATAGATAAACAGAATTGGCAACTACTACAAGCCATGGTTCTTCAAACATGTGGAAAAGTATTTGAAAGCTGACAGAACTGGAATAGAATACATTCCCTCAAGGCATTATTACCATAGGCATACCCGTAGTATCTTCTGGGAACTCCAAGTAAGATCACTTTCAGGATTAAAATAACAGCTGCTTTTTCCCCACATAGATACCATGTACCTTCTTCCCCTTGGAGGCTATCCTTCTGTCCTTCAAGGCAGAAAGGATCCAGTTGAGTTTATGGCAAATATTAAAGTTACACAGTTTGGCAAATACAAATCTAAAGGCACTTCTTAATATATGAATATGGTATTACGTGATAACTTTTTAATTTCTGTTTTAGTGCTTTTCTGATTTTAGAACTTAAGTACATATGTTAGCATTAAACCTCAATACCTGTTAAGTGATTCCAAAGACAGACAGTAGAAAAACATGAGTGCAGAATTACAGCTGAAAATATGCTCTGCCTAAATTCCTATTACTAGTTATGCAGTAAGATCATTACTTTGAATTCATAAATGTATTTGTCATGTTGTGCATTAACGCAAAACTGTATTTGGCGTTCTGAAGGTTTCCCATTGCTACATTTAGGACTCGCTCAAGTGAGATACCAAATCTTTCAGGTGCCAGAGAAGTTAAATTGGAGTTGGCTGTGTTGGGAGTACTTAAATTTTACAGTTTTTAAGTGCTGAAGTACTGTCTTTTGGTTTACTTAGATATTTTTACTCTCACATTTTCTTTTTCCTTCCTGTTTAAAGGATATCATTCCTTTTGGCAATAACCCTGTTTTCCGTTACCTGTTTGGCTGGATGGCTCCTCCAAAAATCTCTTTGTTAAAACTGACCCAAGGAGAAGCTATTCGAAAGCTGTATGAGCAACATCACGTTGTGCAAGATATGTTGGTCCCAATGAAGAGCCTTGAAAAATCTATCCAAACCTTCCATGTTGATCTTAATGTAAGAATGCAATAAATCTTAGATTGTGTAATATGTCTTAAGGCCGGTAGTCACCAGTCATAAAACTGTGGTTGGTTATTATCATGTTGTGGGAACTACTGCGTTTCACAAGCCTACAATGTAGGCTGCAGGAGGAATGAACAGAGCTTTCTGAAAAAGGAATAAATACATGAGATTCAAATTTTAATCAGCTAACAATTCTATAAGACTTATCGTTTACTAAAGTTTGAACTGATTTTTCATTCACCTAAAATCACTGGCTGTCTCACTGAACCCAAGCTGTGGGAATGAATTTCCCATTCTTGCTTTTGTTCTTCGTATTATTCTAGTTAGCATAAGAAGTACAAACTTCCCAGTTTCAGTTTTGGACTGAGCTGGAAAAGAAAACTCTTCTTTTTACTCAGAATATGTATTCACTTGTTTCTTTGGGATCAGGGATGTTGTCTTCACTTCAGTTTTAAAGGTACTTCATTCAGATTTTAAGATATTGGAGGTAGGGGGATGTAATTCCCAGAGGACACTGCACTTATTTTGAGCATCCCAATTCATTTGCATTACAATCATTTGAAAGTGGATCTACGAACTATAGCAAGAGAATTGGAAAGGAAGACGTGTATAAGTTTGCATCCCAAACTGTGACAAAGTCCTCTTAAGTCTTAATTTTGTCACCCTTATTAATAGATAGTTTAAATAATTGTTTTGTTAAAAATAAGCAATAAATTTTTTTTTCCCTCTGGCAGGTATACCCTCTTTGGTTATGTCCATTCATATTGCCCAATAATCCTGGTATGGTCCACCCAAAAGGGGATGAAGCAGAGCTCTATGTGGATATAGGAGCTTATGGAGAGCCCAAAACAAAACAATTTGAAGCCAGGGCTTCAATGAGACAAATGGAAAAGTTTGTAAGAAGTGTTCATGGGTAAGGTTCCCCCTTTTCAGAGTAATAAGTGTTGTGTAATTTAAAACTGTGTGGTTTAATCATACTTATGTAATCCTGTAGCAATTTAACATTGCAATAATTTAGCAGTCACAGTAATGGAAAGCTGGTTTTAATTACTAATTCTGATGTTACAGTTTTAAAATATGGTTGCACTTCATGGCATGATTGGGGAGGGGAGGGAAGGAGAGGGGAGGGGAAGTGTCCTCTTAGCTCTAGGAGTAGAAAGAGTCTCTTCAATACCAAAGTGTAAACAGACAGGTACAGATGGGACTGAGCACGTGTGCTGGTATGTGCAGTAACTGACCCTGAACAAGTTCCTGTCCAAAGCTGCGTTCGTGTGGGTCGGTGACTGCTCTCTCAGCAAGGCTGGCGAGCCCAGTGCTTTGGACGGCAACTGCTGAGCTTACGTACTGAGGCTGGCTTGTTTCAGGGCGGTCCAGAGCCAAGGCAGAGCAAGTGTTGCCTTGGCCGCAATTGGCCACAGTCCCCTTCCTAATCCTCCAGTTTGGATAGCTTCCCTGCCTGCCCCGTGCTGCAGTTCTGCCCTGTCCTTGTGCTGATGTTTCAGTGGAAGCAGGGCTTGCAAAGGAAGGCAAGCCTTGACTGCTCTCTGTAATCCCTGTGCTATGGGAGCCTTTTCTTGCTCACAGCCAGGRCTTTCAGAACCTCCTTTTCACTGCCCTGATTCTTACTACATAGGATCACAGAAGGACTGAGGTATTTGCTCACCGTCTGTCATAGGCTCACACCAGTCTAATTTGCCATAGTATTGGCAGCAGAGAAGCAGTTACAAACTTTTTTCTTGAAAACAACTGCATAATATTTGTGCCATCAGCATAATTTATCTGCATTTGTATTTTGACCTACTTCTCATATAACAGTGGTTATATCCCATGTGGCTTAGTAATAATGGCAAGTCTGCTTCAAGATGATATGAGGAGTGTAAATGACTTCTAACTAGAGTGTTCTGTGAGATAACAAAGCAATTGAAAGTTAATTTAAAGTTTTTACCAACAAAGTTTTATCTCTTTTGTACCTGTCACTGGGACAGTCTTACAGTTTCATAATCACTCATAAGACCAGAGCTTCTATGAAATATTGTGTTTTACTGCTGTACTCAATATTAGGCTGTATTGTAGAGGGAACGCTGTGAAAGTAAAGTCCATAACTAACTAATGATTCCATTTATTTTTGTAAATGGTGCTATGTTACACTGTTTCATTTATAATTTAAATTTATATTCTTGGCCTGGTCTGATCTGGAATCTTTTGCCTTCCCCATTCTATTCTCAACATCGAGTTCAAAGAAATCTAAAAAAGTCAAAGCAAAAATCACTGCATCTGTCTTAGTGTATTGTAATGCTGACTAATACAAGAAGCCATAATTGTATCCCCATTGATGCAATGGAGGAACATGCAGAAAACATGCAGGAAGAAAAAAATTATTTGAAGCTGAATTTAAAAGCTTTTGAAAGAAGGAAAAGGAAAGCAGGCTTTCCAAAGTAGCTAAAAGAAGGGAGTATTTAGGATGGGAACATCAGGGCTGTCAGGGAGTATTTAGGTCATGTTTGATTTTTCTTCCAGTGTGTGGGTTCAGACTCCTGATTTGGAGCAACTTTGGAAGTTCTCCCTAGATCTGTGTTTCTGTGAATACAAGCTGATAGAACAACGTTAGAAAATTTGATTGCAGATGGTTAGCAAATCTAAACATGAATAATTGTGTTAGATGTATGATTTTTTTTTAAGCTTCTCTCCCTTTTGTTTCATAGGGTAGCAAAACTAATAGAAATGTCAATACATTGATGGCTGAGGAAGCGTTCTGAACCAAATTTTAAAAGTAATATTTCTGTTAATTGCTTTCTCTTCCCATACTCCCCTCCACCACCAAAGTTCTATATAGATATTCTGCAGTTTTCACTATTATATGTTGTTTTCCCTTGGAAAGCAGATCATGATAGTATTAAATTCCCAAAGTATAACAGACTGCGTGTACCCACATAATTCATTTGAACAATTATATTTGCTTGTTCTTAAATAGCATGTTTTGATGGTTTTTTGTTGAATATTTGCTATTTATAGCTCACTGAATTTTTTTTATTATGTCTGAAATCCTTTGGCACAAGTAATGTTGAATTTCTTGTGTTTGGATTTTTTTTCCCTCCAGTTTCCAGATGCTGTATGCAGATTGCTATATGACCCGTGAGGAGTTTTGGGATATGTTTGATGGTTCATTATACCATAAGCTGAGGGAGCAAATGAATTGCAAGGATGCCTTTCCAGAAGTGTATGACAAAATCTGCAAAGCTGCGAGGCACTGAGCCTGAATAACCTAATCAAGCAATCAGGGAAAAATGGATTTACCTGTAGCTGGTCAGCATAACATTAAAAAAAAAAAAAAAAAAAAAAAAAGAAAAAGAAAAGAAAAAGAAAAAAAAAGGAAAGAGGCTTTACTGCTGTCTAAATAAGCTCATTCTTGCTGATATTTTAAAGATATGAACTCCTGCTTTATAAATTTATGTTTAGTATTCATTAGTATGTGTTAAAACAGTTTTTCCAAACTCAGTGATTGTTTTTTAAGAAATCTTAAGCGCTAACCTTTGTCTCTTGGGTCTGATATAGTGAATTCATCTAATTTCAAGTGTAAGGAAAATAGCTGGTAAAAATGAAGATACTCTAAGTTATACCAGCTATTTGCTGTAGTTGTATTTAAAATGACTGTTGAAAAGGATAAGGAGGTCAAAGAAATAGGTGCCAAAGTTGAAAGAATTGTCAAGTTAATCATGAGGTTAAAAACATTTGCCTGCAGTCAGCAGCTTGTAGCACAGCATTATAATCTTCATACTGTACAGTATTCTGTGGTATGTAGTACTGTGTCCTTTGGGTTATACTGTACTATATGGCACTATAATCTCAATAGAGCAGTTAAACTCCCTAACGGTTGCTTCCGTTTCAAAGCTGAGAGCTGAAGTATGAAGAATACCCTTTTTACTTGTGCCTATCAGATTTGTATCAATCTTCATTATAAGTGGATATAGGTTTTAGGTACTTTTGTATTGGTTAACATTGTTTTTCCTCCCCAAAATACCAATGCTCTGGCTTCCTAGACTACTGAAAAAACTGCTGCTATTTCATATAGGCAAATATTAATTTTTACATACATCTGTTGTTTTGTTTTGTTTTTTTGCAAGGTTTTGCTTAATTTTAGTGCCTTATAAGTACTCAGTTGGAGGAAGACATGGGTCATTTCAGACCATTCTGTCTTGGCCAGCAGGAGGAGGAAGCATATTCTGTTCTGACAGTTTAAGCTTTTATTTATACAAGACCATTTAGAGGAAGTGGCTACGGGTGAGAAAAGCTCTTCTTGTGGACAGGCTTTGGTTCTGACTAGAGTGAAATTTTTGCTTTTTGTTTTAGCTGGATTATTTTGATAGGCTTTGTGAAAGGACTGCTTCAGTCACCTGGAGAGGAAATCAGTAGTGCTGTTCAGTTCCCCCTTGCGCTGCGCGCTGGCA
Source organism: Rhea americana (assembly GCF_003343005.1). Lineage (NCBI taxonomy): Eukaryota > Metazoa > Chordata > Aves > Rheiformes > Rheidae > Rhea > Rhea americana. Next base: position 1,776,168 of record NW_028186390.1, read on the forward strand.
TAAAYAGCAGCCACGCACCTCATACAATGAAGTGTATGAGTGTGGAAATGCTTTGGCCCTATATTCAGAACATGATTCTGAACCAAGTCCATGTCTTATCCAAGCAGTACTTAAATTTGTTGCTTTAAACCTTACTGAGTTTGAGGTAGAAAAAATGTAATGTTCTTGAGGGTTGCATAGGGAGTAAAGTGAAAAACTTACTGAACAGTTGCCAGAGAGAAGTTTTGTATCTTTTTTTTTTCTCCTGAGTGCTCAACCAATGATTTTATTTATTGATAGATGGATGTATGATCCAGATGAAACCAATGATAAAGCAGTAACGAATAAACTTGGCCTGTTGCTCAGTGACACGTGCTGGGCAAATTGTGTGCAAATAAGGTAGCCCTTAACGTCCTGCGTAGGGGACTGGTAGCAAGAGCAGGCTGCCAAGGGGAGACGCAGCCCATGCAGAGCTCCTGCAGTGCTGCTCAGACCAYGTAGCTGGCTAGGCAGAAGTGGGAGTCGGGTGGGAGGCAGAGCTGTGTCAGTGATCCAGCAGCATTTGCGACACTGCTCCATGCTTCAGGATACAAAGGAAACAGAGTTGTGAGCTGCCTTCCTGCCCCATAAAGGGAGCAGTGCAAGAGCAGTTTCCTTGGCCCTGTGGCAAAGCTGTGATTTAGACCAGTGCTTGTAAGATAATCTGCACAGAGCAAGAATTGGTTTGGTTAGTTTTTAAAAGGGCAATATTAGAACAGCTAGAGATATGCAAATGCTTTTACTTAAGTTGTGTATCTTTCACTTATGTACTGATGTTCTCTAGGTATGCACTGTATTTGTTTTTCTCTTCTTAATTTATCAGCAAACTTGGTATGACATGATTTGGTACTGTTACTATGACTATACCAATCACATATGTGCACATGCATAACTGCTGGTGGTCTTGAAACGTTTCATTGAGCTGTTTAAAATAAAAATAACCGGTGTACTGTTCAGTAGTGTCTTTTAATGAGTGATTACTTACTTTTTAACAGTTTTTTTAATTCCTTCTTGTGCTTACTGTATTGTTGAAAGCGGCCCATGGTTTACCAAGAAGAGTTGCTCTCAGTAGGAGGCCCGAGGTGTGATGAGGATCCTGGTGCGCAAGCGGCTCTGGGAGAACTGTTGTTGAAAGCTGTGGATGTGCGCTTGTCTCTACCCCGAGAAACGCCTGTACAAAGCAAGGCCTCATAGCTGAGCCACAACCTTTCAGTTACATCCTGCTAACTTCAAATATTTCAAAGATTCAGTGCCCTCTTCAACCTGTGGAGTTTCACATCCACATCTCGAGTTACCTCAAAAAACACCTTTACAGCGGTTCTGTAGACTGAGATGGAGACATTCCTCCCTTCCTACGCCTTTGCCAGAGATACCGCATCCCCTTCCACTGCTCTCTTCCATGGTGGAAGTTGCTGTGCTTTCTCTTGAGGTCGAGGTTGCTGAATGCCTGCATCCCACTGAAACTGCAGTTCAGGTGCTAAAGTCCTGGTTTCCTTTAATCAAATTCTGTTTTGGTCTTGACTTAAGCTACTCTTCATAATTCTCCCTTTTGCTACCCCAGCAGTATTTCTGTAGCCTATACTCACCYACATCGCGATTCAAGCATTTCCCTTCAGAAACCCTTTTCCTTTGCTTGCCTTTCTATTACAATAATCAGCATTTCTTTAAATCACTGCAGTTTTACCTGTGTTCAATTATCTCTCCCACCAAAGGGTAATTGCAGATTAATTAGCATACTTAATCAGCCATAACTAACATGTAATTACACCTAAATTTAATTATTCCAGTCTGGTCTAAGTACTACTATGACACTTCAAAAAGATTAACTCTAAATGAACCGCTTAGTCACAATGCAGTTTTATGGCCTCTTTTCATTACCACTAATGAAGCTTTCTGTTYGTTTCACTTTCTTCATTGCTTCTGGGTTTTAATATCCCACAAAATTTGGAATGATGACACTAAATTCCCCCTGATTCCCAGCAGCGTTTCTTAAAACATTTGCGTTGTTAATCCAAGTGAAGCTGTATGTTACAGCTTGTAATTAAGATGCTTGTGCACAACTAGCTAAAGGTAGCACAGCACAAGTATGTGAACTACAGTCGCAGAAAGTTAACCGCGTTCACTCGCTGTAATAGCTATCTCAGAGAAAGCAGCACGAGCTGAGTTGTACAGACAGGCCTTGGGGGAAAAACCATGAGTTACAACACACAGGATGGTTTTCGTTGCTGCCACAAGAATAACAAACACATGCAACTTCTTTAAGTAGTGCAGTTCAGTTGGAAAGGAAATACTTAACACTGAATGAGCTGTGCATGCCAGGAAACCTCCCTGCGGAGGACACAGGGTTTCTAACATCCTCAAGTGTGTCGTTCCTATATGAGCCGAGCTAGAAGTAATGAATTACTCAGCAGAGAAGCCAGTCTGTTGTTTGTCCAAGGAAGGGCGTTTTATTAGCACAGAACGAGATGAGTTTTGTGAGTGTGGCTGCAGYTTATTTGCAGTTTTTCTTATTCATGGTTTTCACTGCTTTCTAGCTCCATCTTAAGTTCAGAAAGCAACAGTGATTTCTTCAGAGGTATCTGGGCAATGCAGAGCAGCAATCAAATCGTTCCAGTTGTTTTTAGCAGGAGGCTTGAGCCGCTCACTGTGAAAAGAGGATGCGATTCAGTGGGCTCAACGTATTGGCTGGATTAATCTCTTTAGTCTTAATGAGCTTGGAGGTGAGCACAGCTCTTAAAAGCCTGGCTATTCCTTTGAAACTACCACTTTATCTTGAAAAGTGATTTGGGGGGCTAGTTCTGTTTTATCGTAGAAATCCATTCAGTGAGTTTGAATTCCAAGGCACGTGCTTGTTGTTCAGACTGTTTTTCATACCTCCTGGAACTGCAAAATTAACAAAGCCGCGCAATGTTGAAAGCTGGATTTCCTTATGTCTCCTCCTCCCTCAAAAGATCAGTTAGCCAACTCGTAGCTGCCCTCAGTTACATTCAGCTAACAGGTTTGTAACTACTCTCTGGAGAACAAGAAAGAAAAACTAGCCCRGCCTTCACAGTGCTGCCGGCCCTTTGCGCAGCCACAGCAGCTTGCTAATCGCCGCCGCGAGCAGAAGCGAAAGCGAAGGGCTATCCCGAGGTCTCTCATTAGTATGGTTCCTAACAGCTTTGCAGGGCTTTCATCCTGGCAATGTCAAAGCCCTTTGCAATGGAAGTGAGCCTTGTCCGCTTCTTCCTCCTAATGGGTAAACTAAGGCACAGTATGAAAAGCGGGTTTTGTTGGAGGCTGCTAAGCAATGCAGTGCCAGCCCCGGGAACAAGCCTGGATAGCTTGGTTATCAACGCAGTGTCCTCTTCTCTTCCAGGCTGCCACCTCTAACTCAAATGAAAACTGCTTGTGTGCAACTGCTCTGCGTGCAAATTGCGTCCCACAGGATGAAAGCACGGCCACCGTGGTCCCCGTAAAGTGCCCTGATGGCCAGTAATCGCCCTTGCTTGGTGGGGAAGCACTCGGGTCCCCTCACATTCCTGGGAGAGGCAGCAAACAGCTAAGGGAGCTATTCCCGGAGGCACGGGTGATTTAGCTATGGTGRAGCTGGCAAGCACTGCTCCGTCCCAGTCCAGTGCTCTAACTACACGACCGTCCCTCTGCTCTTCAGCCTCTCGCATTGGTCGTAAATGGTCAGTAACGTGCACTCGGTCTCCTGAGACCTGCTCAGGGCAAAGGCTTTTACCATAAGCCAGTTGCACCAGTAAGCCAGTAACCGCTCAAAACACCCATCATACACCAGACTTACAGCAAGTAGGCATCCCGCTCCAGGTTACTCAGGTACCGCCGCGTTTCACACTGGTACAGGGACTGGTACCTGGTCTTCTGAGGAGATTTCTCATGTTGGGTGACRTTGTAGCGACCAACACCTACGGGATTCTGGAAGGAGAAGGCCACAGGTGGTTCCCCGTCATCACAGAGGCAATATGGGTGAGGCAACTGAGGGCAAAGGCAGGAGGGCTTCACAGGACAAGGTCTTCAATTGCAAAAAATACAACAATAATATACAGAGTATATTAACAAAACCAGGTCTATGTTGCAGGGGAGAGAGGAGGAGACCTGTTAATCGGTGTTAGCCCGGGCAGTTGCCCTTCACAAGCAGTTTCTCTTAAGTCACAGCAGTCTGCAAAGAAGTTGGGCCTGATTAACTCTGCTGGCTCATAYGTGCTCCCCGGTTGCCTACCGCTAGCTATAGTCAAGGGCTGCTTTATTGCAGCCTCACCACTGAAATGTAATCTGCCAGCTTCCCCCAGCAATTATAAGGATGTCTTCATCCTTGACCTCTTTCAAGTTGCCTGTTCCCCACTCAGCCGCATAAAGGAAAGAAGCCACATGGAAGTCTGTTCCTCGTTCCTGGCCAAGGTGGACTATTTAAGACTAAAGCTTTCCCTGTCTGCTTTGAGCCCTTCAGGCTTTGTTCTAGCTCTCTGTGGGGAAGCTGCAAAGATGAATGCAGCTCTAAGAGCGGGTACGAAGGGAAGGGCCTGTACCTGCACTGGCGTGTTGCTGTTGCTGCTAGAAGAAATAGTGGCTTTTAAGCAGCAGAATATATAACTTTCTAGGAGGATACATGGAGCCCCTAGCACCTGAAAGAACTCAGATCAGCAGATAACCTAGCTGTCCCCAACCATRAACCGCAACTGATGCAGAGCAGGARGAGTGGGAACAGCTTGAGCCTTTGTGAGCAAGGGCAAAGGCCGGAGGACCCCGACAGAGATCGCGTGGCAGCTGATGAYCCGGCCTCTCCAGCTGCGCCCACGCTGCCTGCGGGCAGTGCCTGCCTACAGCAGTGCCGCTGGACACAGAGGCACAGCAGAAACAGAAGCGTTCACGCATGGCGTCAGCCGCACAAGAAGTCCTCCAGCGTCTGCCCGTGCCGAGAGAGGGCAGGAACGGCAGCAGGGCAGTGTTACGAAGCGCAGGGGAAAGGGACTCAGCCTGCGAGTCCACATGCATCTTCCCATTGATTTGGCAGGGCTTTGGACCAGTCAGGAGGACGGGCTTCACCTCTCATTCTTCAGTAACCCATTCTGGGCAGGAGCAACGGTACCACGAGTGTGACTGATTTACCTAAAGCACTGGCTCCTGAYCAAGTCGCTCAGGTTTCCTTGCTAGTCAATGGGGAGAGAAAAGCACCTCCTGAGGTCAATCTATCCTACAGGAGCTATCTATCCTGCTGTTCCAGATGGCCACCCCATGCAGGACATCTCTTGCTCAGAACATGCTGAGGACACTCATAAGGCTGAGTGAGGTGTATCCCACCCTTACTTTTGTCCTCTGGCAGAGGGCCACCAATGGCTCGCGGATGGTCATAGAGGAAGCTCAGAGCATGACAGTTCCTGTGTCCTTCTCTTCTCATTGTGTCTTTTCACTCACCTCATTCCCAGCAAAGAGGCAGCAGGACTTTCTGTCAAATCTCTTGGCAGATGACCAAAATGGGGGTCGGTTGAAGTATTCTGACCTCTCAACAGGCTCTGGATCGTATGAGCCTGGCCCTGCAGCAAACTGCAACAGAAGGAAACCGCTTACACTTCAGTTTGCTGGTAAAAGGAGCCGCACCACGTCAGAGGGACACTCTCCCAGGCCCTAATGCAGTCCCATATGGTTGTATGCAGCCGTTTGCAGCCGTTTCCCATCCACGGGTGCAGGGCTGGATCAGGGCCAGGATCAGCAGCAGCTTCTGGGAAGCCACACTAGTAGCAGCTACTGCATGCTGGCCTGCAGCCAGCCATGGTTGCCACACATGGGGAAGCTGGGTGCTGCCATCTGCCTTTGCTGGTGTCCAGCACCTCCTGCAGGAACATCTCACTCCTGCCCCCACTGCAGTCCAAGGCAGCTCTGCACAGCAGCCTCCGTGAGCAGAGACAGCTGGGACGAACGAGCCTGCCATCCTCCCTCATTTCCTGTGTGGCTGCTAGGTGGCTTTGCTACGTCTGTGGCCACTGTCACACTGCTAATGACTTCTCCAGCTGTTTCCCAACTGCTCTGGCTTCTCCTGCAGCTCACTCCAGGGAGCATGGACTTCTCCGAGCTGCTACTGCTGCCTTTAACAAGCCTATTTCTTCCATAAGGGAGCTGCAAGTGCCCAAGGGCCATGCCTGGAGGGCAAGACTAGCAGGTGCCAGAGGTTTTTATTCATGGCCCCAAAGGCACCAATAGGTCTTAATTGTCCTGGCTGGCCTTGCCCAGGCTCCTCACCCACACACCCTTTGGCCAGTGGTCCCAGGTCTCATTTAGGCTCTGGCCTGGGCCCTCAGTTTTGGCTTGAGCTGTGTTATAGGTGACTCATCTCTGTTTCTATCTCCTGGATGCACTTTCGACCTACATTATAGGTAGTCTTTTCTCCAGGAAGAACCTGGAGATGCATGTTACAGCCTTGCCTCCTGCTTGGTCTCAGCCCCAGCTCCCGCCTGGGCCCCCAGCACCATGAGGAGGTGTTGGTGGCCCCAGGACAGGGAGGTCACCCCGYCTCACTCACCGTGTCCCGGGGGCACTGGCTGAGCGTGGCCCAGAAGATCCTCTCGGYGGGGCGGCCCGGCTCCCTCGGCACGGTGCTGAAGCGCCCTTTCTTCTTGTTGTCCCTTGACGTCAGCTCCTCCAGGAAGCTCTTGACACCACCAGCGCTCAGCTCAGCACCACTGGGCTGCCAGGGGCAACGTTACGGAGCGAAACCGAGACGGGGCTGGCTCCCGGCGCRAGCTGGCTGTCCCCGGGGGGGGCAGCGCACCAGCAGTCCCACGGCTGCTCGGGGACCCGGCGCGGGCAGCACGGCTACGCACCTCCTGCACGCGGTGGCCGCACCGGGCCGGCTTCGACCTGTCGCCCGAGAAGAGCTCGTAGGGGCCGCGGACGCTCACCACCCGCTTCAGCAGCTCGTCGATGCTGTTCGGCAGGTTGTAGGTGGCCGGCCCCAAGCCGCTGCCCTGCAGGGCCGAGCGGGGCCGTCAGGGCTGGCGGCGGGGCCGGCGG
>NW_028186390.1:1783811-1786505 GCF_003343005.1 Rhea americana
GGCCCCCGTTCCCCGGGGAACGGCCGCGGGGACGCCGGCCCCGCTCCGCCGCCTCCGGGTTACGGCCAGGCGGAGAGGGAATTTGCGTTGCTCGTTTCATCGCGCCCAGAAGCACCGGGGAAGAAGTAACTACCCGGCAAAGCAGCAAGGGCCGGGCYGGCCGTGCAGCCACCACCCGGAGCCAGGCAGCCGGGGCCGACCCTCGCGCGCAGCTGCCCCGGGCCTGCCCCCGGCGCTCTCCGGCGGCTCTGACGCCACGCTGCGTCGCTTTGCAGGGCTGACTCGAGCAGTCCATGAGCTTAATGCTCCTAAGTCAGTCAGGAGCATCAAAAATTTGCCCTTTAATTCCTTGCTTTTCCCAGTCCCAGACCTCTGTAAATGGCAGTGCACATTAATGCGTAGTTCCCACTAAAGAAGAAGCACGAAGATTTCCTCARGCCTCATTTTTAAATAAAACAAGGGCTCATTCTTACTTCCTTATGTTTGCAAAGGATTACTTAACTCCCCATGAAATGGGGCTCAGTGAGGTGGTATCATCTCCTGCTCTAGCGGAGTACTTCAATACGAGCTTAGATCCGTTCTTCGGAGACCTTTAATTTCCYTTGAGCTTCAGCTACAAGCGGGAGGCTGAGAAGTGTAGCATCAAGGTGGTCACTGGTCGCCAGATGGCATCTATCTAATACCTTGGACTTGGGAAAGCTGGARTAAGACGAAAGCTTTTTATTTCTCAGCGTTTATTGAGGGACGCTCCCTCTACAGCCAAGCAGTTCAACCACTGGACGCTTTAGGGCAAACTGSCCCCCACGTCACCGGGTCTGAGCTGGAAGGGGGAGCGAATGACCGCAGCAGTCGTCACGCCATAGCACAGTGTCACTCTGAGCTAGTTGCTCTCAAAGACCTTACGTTCTCCAAGAACCAGATGTACAGCGGAGGGAGACGGGATGAGCAGCATCCCGGGGGCCTGCACCACGTTCCCCACCCAGTGCTGCTAACCACAGTCAGACCGGGGCACACTTCAGATACTGGGGTGCTGGCACTGGGCATGATGGCCTAACTGGTGTAACTGGAAAGAGCCGTGGGGTTGTGGCCTGGCCAAGGAGCTCACCTGATGCATGGTGGCATTTTGTACTTGCATTACTACTTTTTAGCGCCTGCCTTGTCATCCATGCTACAGCTGGGCAGTAAGACAAGCTGACGAGTTTCTTCTGGTCTCCAGATCCACATGAAGCTGTACCTGCAAGATCTGGTGTTGGGGCCCTGTGTTTGGGCCTTGGCTATCTTGCAGGATTATAAAGAGCTGAAGTAAGCAACAAGCTGCTCAAAAGAGGGAATTCTTTTGAAGACAAAAGGCTAAAGAAGAAAAGATAAGCAGGCTCCTGTATTCACTGACAGGATATGCATCCAGAAAAGGAGTCAACCCAGCAGATAAGCAAATACCTGTAATCACTCTCAGAATGTGCACCCAGAAGGGGAGTCAACACAACAGCTAATTAGAAACTGAATAGATGCGCTTGGACAATATTAGGCAACCAATAGAAATGCTTTGCGAAACGCATTGATACATGAGCTTGTTAGAAAAGATATATAAATTAGGTAGGAAAAGGAATAAAGTTGGATTGAACTTGCATCACATTGATGTGTGTGTTCCTTCCCGTGCTTGCCAAGAATGGGCTGCGGCAATCTGGAGTGTGCCAAGATGGGACTGGCCCCAAGCCTAACAGGAGAAAGCTTATGAGTGCTAAAAGTGACCTCAAGAAGGTCCTCAAAGTTTGTCCGAGTTTGAGGACAAACCTGGTCRTGGGCCAGGCACAGCATACCCCAAAGAGATCCTGCGCACCTCCTCGCAGTCCCTCCAGGTTTTCACTAACTCTCAGCCACAAACACAGACCACAACGGCTAGGGATAAGTTTACCATTCTTTGGATATGTCTCTACCAATATGTCTGGGTTGGCCACAGAGTCACCCTCCTCCAGCCTATGCCGTATGAGCCCAAACCGGAGCTGTCTCCTGTTTGCATCTCATTTCCAAGGGCAGCTCCTTGAGGAACTGGCCCTTGGCTGCCTTTCCCTCCAGCTGGGCTTGGCTCTAGATAGGTGCAAGCAAGGGAGATGGTGGGGTGCAGCAGGGCTGACGGTGGAAATGGACAGCTGAGGGATTGCTAGAGTTGACGTCGGCCTTAGCTGGGAAGGAATTCAGAGCGCTCACGGGAAGCGAAGAGCCGCTTGGAGCTAGGTGGCGAGAGACATTAAACACAAGAACAGGAGCAGGCAGGCCCGAATGAGGAATGTCACCTACAGAGGCAGCTCTCGGTCTGTGTTTTCTCCTGGCGGCCTTGTTTTGTCCTGCACCCCTCCAGGCTTATTACTCTACGAGTGTGGACACCACGCAAGAGCTGTTCCCGGTGGGTAAACTGCACTGAACCACGCCTTGGCTTTCTTGGCCAAAAGCACAGAGACTGTGCTGAGACCATTCCCAAATTACAGCTGTTGGGGGACAAGCACCTGCAGCTTAAGGAGGAGGAAACATGAGCCACGGAGAGCTTCCAGCGGCCACGGAGCCGGGCGATGCGAGCTCCACCTGCACCCGCAGCCTGCGGTGCCTGAGCTGAACAGGGACATGCTAATGTAGGAGGTAGCGGGTGTCCGCTGAGGTCTCTCCGGACCTCCAGAGCACGCCGGGGGCGGGCGGCAGGGG
>NW_028186390.1:1786841-1788905 GCF_003343005.1 Rhea americana
ACGGCGCGGCCGGGCGGCTGCGGGTGTCGCGGCTCTTCCAGCCGCTGAGCCTGCAGGAGGGCGGCGAGGCGGGCGGCGAGGCGGGCCGGCCGGCGGAGGCGGCCTGCCGCAGCCACAGGCTGATGGTGCAGGCGGGGCTGATCTGCCCCGCCGGCCCCGGCTGCTACCACTACCTGCCGTCGGCCGTGCGGGCGCTGGAGAAGCTCCTCGGGGTGATCGACGGGGAGATGCAGGCCGTCGGCGGGCAGAAGATGAGCATGCCCAGCCTGAGCCCGGCGGAGCTGTGGCGGGCCAGCGGCCGCTGGGACCGCATGGGCCCCGAGCTCTTCCGCCTGGCCGACCGGCACGGCAAGGAGTACTGCCTCGGGCCCACGCACGAGGAGATGGTCACGGACCTGGTGGCCRCGCAGACCAACCTCTCCTACAGGCAGCTCCCCCTCCGCCTCTACCAGGTCACGAGGAAGTTTCGGGACGAGCCCAAGCCCCGCTTCGGCTTGCTGCGCAGCCGGGAGTTTTACATGAAGGACATGTACACCTTCGACGCCTCTGAAGAGGCGGCACRCCACACCTACAGCCTGGTGTGCCACGCTTACCGCCGCGTGTTCGAGGCCCTGGGCCTTCACTTTGTGCAGGTGCAGGCAGACACGGGCAGCATCGGGGGCACCATGTCGCACGAGTTCCAGCTCCCAGCTGACATCGGCGAGGACAGGCTGGCCCTGTGCCCTGCCGGGCATTTTGCGGCCAAYGTGGAAATGATAAGTGCAGAGCAAACAACTTGTCCCACATGCAAGGAACCGCTGACCGTAACCAGAGGGATAGAAGTGGGGCACACGTTTTATCTGGGCACCAAGTACTCCTCGGTGTTCAATGCTACCTTTTACTCTGCCGAGAACAAGCTCCAGCTGGCAGAAATGGGTTGCTATGGCCTGGGCGTCACTCGCATCCTGGCAGCAGCCATTGAAGTGCTTTCCACGGAGGATAGCATCCGCTGGCCAAGCCTCATTGCCCCCTACCARGTCTGCTTCATTCCCCCTAAGAAGGGCAGCAAGGAGGAGAAGGGAGCCGCGCTCATGGAGCGCCTGTATGATGACCTTGCTGAAGTTGTGCCTCAGCTCAGCGGTGACTTGGTGCTGGATGACCGGACCCAACTGACCATTGGCAAAAGACTAAAGGATGCCAACAAGCTGGGTTATCCGTATGTGATAATAGCTGGGAAGAGGGTTTGTGAAGATCCCGCCGTGTTTGAGGTTTGGAGTCAAAACACTGGCGAGGTCCTGTTCCTCACCAGGGAAGGTGTCATTGAGTTGCTGAGTAAAGTGCGAGTTCCTTAAAATTGTGATCTCTGAGTCTGTGCTACACTGAATGTGTCTGAATAGCCCCAGGTCCTTTCCAAGGAGTCGCAGGAGCTGCATGTACCCTCGTGCCACTTAGGGGGCGAGCCCTCAGTCGCCTGCATGGTGCAGGCGGTTGACATCTCCCCCATCGAATGTGTAGAGCAGCAGAGGCAGCAGCACTGGAGAAGGGAGAGGGGTTTTTATCAGCCTCTTTCAGACAGTGAATTATTGAGTGCTGGATCTTTAGAGGGAAAGAAAAGAGGTCTCTTCCTTCTGGTGAGCGTGAGAGCTCTTTTCACTGTGAAAATGCCTTGGTGCTCTGAATTGGCAGGAAATGAAGCCTGGTGTGAGGCCTCTTGACCCCAGGCCTGCAGGTAGATGCAGCTGGGGAGATCCTGCCGGTGGCTGCTGTTGACACCGTTGGGGAGCGGTGACAGACCGGTTTCAGGAAGGTGGGGGGTAAAAACATCCTGGCTGCTTTGCTGCTGTTGGTGGAAGTAACTGGGCCTGGGAGCAGGGCGAGGCGGCAGCGCGGGGCTCCCGGGATCCCCTTGGGGCTCCCCCGGAGGGTGGCACCGTGTCAGCTGCGCTCCTGGGCAGCTCCCCGTGCCGTGGCCAGGCCCGGGGCAGCAGGGCGGCGGCGGCCGGGGCTGAGCACGGCGTTTAGCGCGCGTCTCAGGGCGCTGCCGAAGGCTCCGGGGCTGCCCGCCAAGGGGCTCGCGGGGCGGGG
>NW_028186390.1:1790043-1799594 GCF_003343005.1 Rhea americana
CGCAGGCTACGGGGTGGGGGGTGATTAAGGGGATGTGCAAGGCTGGGGGGCTGGTTAAGGGGGTGCTCAGGGGGCTGGTTACGGGGGTGTGCGGGGGGCGGTTCTGGGAGCGCCCGCGGAGCCGCGCGGCCCCGCTCAGCGCCCCGCTCCCTCCCGGCAGAGCTCGCCAGGCTGTACAAGGAYGAGGGGAACGAGTACTTCCGCGAGAAGGACTACGGGAAGGCCGTGGTCTCCTACACGGAAGGGCTGAGGAAGAAGTGCGAGGACCCGGAGCTGGGCGCCGTGCTGCACGCCAACCGCGCAGCCGCGCAGGCCCGCCTGGGTAGCCCGCACCGGGTTCCCCCTCTCCTTCTCTTCTAACGCACCACTCGTGACGGAAGGGCGCCCCGAGCCCTCCGGACCCGGGGGGCCCAGGCAGCGGCACGGCCGGTGGCTGCGATGCCCGGCTGGCCCCGGGGAGGTGGGGCCTCGGGCTCCGCAGAGCATGAGCTGGGCTCCGCGGCGAAGCGAAACATTTTGTCGCTTCTTCCCAGCCGTCTTAAGCTTACTGCCTGCCCTACCAACAGCACCAGTGCAGCAGGGGTTGACCTTTTTTGGCCTTTAATGGTGTTGCACGTTGGTAATCGTCTGCCTGCAGTCATGTTATTTGTCTCTCACCTGCCCAGTTGATTCCTATCCTTTACTTTGCTGCTAAGTTGTTCTGTTCTCCTTCACTTGCCTCATAGTGGTTGTAGAAACAGTGAATTATGCAGTCACCACATAAGACTTCTGTTGCCTTGAAGTCTGTGTGGATTTGAAACATAAATAAAATGTTCTGAGCAGTTTGGCTTTGTTTGTAGGTAACTACCGTTCTGCTCTCAGTGATGCAATCCAGGYGAGAAAGCTGAAGCCCACCCATCTCAAAGCGATCATAAGAGGTAAAAATGGAAGCATGTGTTGTTGCGTGGAGAAGGAATGTCCTTCCAGAACAGCCTTGAATATGTTGTTTAACATGTCATGCTGTTAGTGTTATAAGCCCTGGAACTGCATGTTACATCTCACTTTGTTTCACAGTGTGTTTCTGTGTTAAAGAAAAATGTTTATAAACTCTAAATTGCTAAGAGCGCGTAACATTGTTTCAGAGCTCCATTTGTTTCAAAAATGTAATGCACAGGCTGTAGGCAGTATCTTTGCTTCCCTTTGTTTTGTTATTCCTATGTCTATCAGAACAGAACTGTGCATTTTGGTTTGGATTTTTGATCCAAATGCTCTTTTTGTTCTTCAGCTTCCATATCTGTAAAACAACTTTGGGTGGGTTTCTGTAGAACATAACTTTGGCTGTTTTCCAGTGTTTGGGCAGTTTCTGTCAYTTTTTGTTCCATGGAAATCACTGCTTTGTTTTACCTTATGAGACCGATGTTAAAATGTGAATTCTAAWGATATAATTCTACTTGTAACAGGTACTGGCATCACTCTACTAATTTCTGACTAGCAAATGGTACAGTAACTGCTGAAGTATTTTAGATTTTCTTCTCAGTTTAGTACACCTGCTGAAATACCACCATTTAAAATACCCTGTGAAGCAATAGCGTCTGCTGCTGTTTATGCCTTTCAAAGGCACTAGGTCTAACRCTGTCTTCATAACCGCCAGTTTGCATAGCAGTTCTATATTGTTTYCAATGCCAGAAACTTAAAATCTTAACTCTTTCAGGAGCTCTCTGCCACTTGGAGCTAAAGAATTTTTCTGAAGCGATAGCATGGTGCGAGGACGGCTTGCAAATAGACCCAAAAGAGAAAAAGCTCATGGAAGTGAGAGCTAAAGCAGACAAGTTGAAGGTAAATATGGCAGCCTAGAGTCTRCTATACCTGTCCCAGGACTGGTCTGTTCTCTCCATTTGTAGCAAAAGTACTTTAGGTTCATGTGATGGAGACTGCTCCATATACGTTCCTATGTGGCCTAGTTCTGCATAGTGTATGTTGTTGAGATATGCAGTGGAAAGAGCTAGARTATTTTTGGAGATCTGAACTGATTTCTCCACTCCTCTGCAGATTAGAGCAATGGTGAGTGTTGACTTGCTGTGTGTCACCATGATGCAACCTTTTCTTACATGYAGCGAACTGAGGAGCGGGATGCAAGGAAAGCGAAGGTGATGGAGAGGAAGGAACAGTGTCAAAAGGAAAGTTTGCTTGCAGCAATAAAGGTAGGCCAATGAGGATTTGCTTTTTTTCCACCAATAGTTTTCCTGGTTGTCTCGAGTTGTTTTCATATGCAGCTTTTTGAGGGCTAGAGCCAAAAAACTCTAAGTCAAAATCATGATCCTCCYTAGCTGCATGGCTTTGGCCCCGGTTCCCAGAGCTGTTTATGTATTTCAGAAAACAGTTAATGTAAAATACAAACCCAGTGTTAGGAGCTGAACCGAGAGTCCGAGAGGTGTCTGCCTGGTGGGCTGTAGCATCACGCCAGCCCAGTGAGGCTTGCTGCCTTTGCTGCCAGTGGGCATCACTTCAGTGGAAGAACGGAGGAGGCCACCTCATAGSGTGGAGGAGAGAAACAATCCTGGCTGTTTTGTTTCTTCAGCAGATGTTGGGGCTATGTTAAAGTATTGTGGGCTGTTRTACAAGCTCTGATTTCCTTTTCTGAAGAAAAGAGCGAGCCTTCTTCAGTTCTCTGAGAGAGGGAATGTTCTCTGGAGCGAGTGCGTGTAGTTGCATCCTGAAATTAGTGTGCTAACTGCCCTGAAGCAGCATTTCAGATGCATCCTTTTCCCTGCCATTTTCTCTGACTTCTCTCTCTGCATGCTGGCTCCTCTGGATTTCCAGCTCTCCTGATCCGTTGTACAAGGAGTCTGGGATTCTGGCTGAGGTTATGAATTTTACTGTGAGGACTAGTCACTTACTCCATACTGTAGGAGGGCCTTTGGTGGCATCTTTAAGTGCAGACTCCTTAGTCAGAGTGACATGATTTGTCCTTTTACTGACTGCTGGTTTTCCCGATCGTAGTCCCCCTTTCCCACCACACTTTTTTTTTCTTCTCCTTCGCTTGTAGGAAAGAAATATCAAGGTGATTCTTGAGCCCTCAGATGAGGAAGAGGAAGTGTCAGGTGGTCTGGCTGAGATGTCCTTGGATGGATTCCACTCTGACAATGCCACGGGGGCAAAGGTGCACTTAGATGCTGATGGCAACCTAAACTGGCCTGTCCTCTTTCTGTACCCGGAGCACGAGCAAACGGACTTCATTGCCGCTTTTCACGAGAACACGAGGTGAATGCACTGTCAGCATCATCCTTGAGCGAAGGAGAGCTGTGGGTGGGTGAAAAGAGATAGTGGGCGAAGCACTGTCCTGCTAGTCAAAGAGCTCCAGATTCCTCCTCTCGCTGCTGCCGCTGCTTTTGCGCAGGAGGTTGCACTAGATGTCCTCCTGAGGTCCCTTGCAACCTGCATTATTCTGTGATTTAGAAATGGTGCTTAAAATACTGGAGGGCCAAAATCTAGAGGCTAAATAAATTTAGAGCAGGGAAAAGCACGTCATACCTAGCCAGTGTGATTAAAGAGGCTTACAGTGCAAACCTGGAACAGTGCTCAGTAATACCTGTACCCCATGCACATGCATGCCTTTCATTAAGAGGCTGTTTAAAAGCCCTCTAATATGTGAGCTTCAGAAAGAGAAATAAACCTAAAAATTATAAGATGCTTCCAAAAGGGACATTTTGTGACCATCAGCGACACAAGACCTTTGCTAGGGCTTACAGCAGAACTGACTGTCATACTGTAGACCTTTTAGACGATAGGCAAGTGACTGGAAAGGTGGGAATTCCACTCTTCTTGATCCAGACTTCACTTTCTGGCTTTGTGAGGCTGGAATTTGTAATTTTTTTGTGGGGGGCATGTGTATTCCTCAGAATTACTAACAAATTCACAACTCAAAATTACAACGCAAACAGGTTAGTAAAGCTGTAGTTCTCTTACAGTATTGTTCAGAACACCTTTTGATGACTAAAGAAAGTGAAAATGGGTTCCTAGAACAATTTGGCCACTGGCAGTCCTGGAGTGCCAAAGTAATCCTGCCTGCGACACACAAGCTTATTCTGGACACTGTAATCCATGAAACATGGTGCTGATAGGACCATGTGGAAGGCAAATCAATTTTAGACAAAATGCAGAGTGTTTGGCATCTTTTTCAGTGTGAAAGTAAAAAGTTAAAAATAATACGCCGTTGCATCGCTCAAGTTTGTAACAAATAACGTGAATTAAAACATGGCCTGGGTCTCCATAGGCAAGCAAGGAGTTTGAAGGAAAGCAACTATGACCTTTATACTGATTTAAACTTATTTTTGAGTCTGTTCTCTAATTTACTGCTGTATTTTTGCCATCATTCAAATGCAAGTATACAGACTACTGAAGCTGAACTACTCAGATGCAATAGTGTAGTTTCTAGTTTTTCTTGTTGTTTCAGAATGCTTTGTATTTTGGCTTTTAGGTTTATTGATCATTTAACGGTGATGTTTGGCGAGTTACCCCCTTGGGATTTAGAGAAAAAATATCTTCCCAACAATCTTGAGGTGAGCAATTTGACTTTCCTTCTACTTCAGTTTGTGATTTCTGGAGTAAGATTAAGCAGCTTTGAGTATATGAAAACAACAGCATTCTTACCTGTTTACCATAATGGATGTGAAATAAGGTTTTGAAGAGCTATATTCTGTTATAAACCTGAACATTTTCCAGATATGCTGACACTTTTAGACAGACAAAATTCATTAAGGAAAATAAAAGACATTTTATCTTCCACTTATGTTTTATTGGTTATAAGATATTCATAGATACTGTTTGATTCCCATCTTCATAAAAATAATTGAGATTTAGACAACCAAGGATGTAAGCTACCTGGTTTTTTTACCGTACTTGTAGTGAAGTTGTTCAATGTAGATGAGAAAATACTAAAAACAACAAAAAAAAAGTTATTTTTGGAACTACGTACTGGGAGTTAAACACATCCCATTAAGTCAATATATGTCTAGTAAGAGTTTTAAAAAAATACAGGATGTGAATTGTTTGTGGCTGCAGAAGGTATGGAGAATTTTTCAGGAATTGCATATAGAAGGATATAGACGATTATTTCCCATTTTCTACGTCAGTGTCCTGCATGACAGGACGGCTCTTAGTGCAGTGAACAGACGGGCCCAAGGGGACAGTGGCTGTGTAGTTTACCAAATTACAAACTTYGATTCTAGCTGTGAGTGTGTACATGCACGATCTGAGGCACAGTGGTTGGAGCTGAATCTCTGAAGTCTGCTCCATTTCGTTCAAATGTCTTTAGGCCCAGTAAGTTTAGCTCATACCGTTGCTGCATTTCACCAGTTAAAAAGCAGCCRTTGGATTTGGGCTGCTTCTCTGTAGAGCTCAGAAACAGACAGTATATTTTGCATTCCTGCTGCCACCATCATAAGAAGCAAAGTAGCTACTGACTTACGCAGGGAAGACTTAGAATTTACACAGAACAAAGTTTCTGCATTGTTGAAGTTAGCATCTGACATGGACAGTCATTGCATGATGCCAAAATTTGGTAAACCTTTACTGCATGTATGATGTGCTKTTACTGGACTTTGTGCAGCTTAGTGGTTTGCCTTCATGTATCTTAAGTATTTAATAACCTTTCCAAACTTTTTCAGCTCTATTTCGAAGATGAAGAAAGAGCAGAAATGTATGAAGTGAACCCAGAACACACACTGCTGCAAGTGTTGCAGCACCAGAGGTGAGGCTGCTCCAGGTCACTGTTTCACTTGTTTGATTCCAGTGAGAGCATGAAGGCACAGTGAGTGAGCTTTGGGCTTTAAGTGCAGTTTGTTCTCCAAATTACCAGTCTTAATTCTTGGCATCTCTTGGTTGAGAAGGTGTAAAGCAATGGACCACATGGCTTTGKGCCTGGCTTTAGGAATTTACTCCTTCTCTCCAAAAAAGAACAACTCTTTCCAGGATTAGAAGGAGATGGGAAGGGGAGGTAACACACAAAAAGGAGCCCAAAAGGGGCTGTTTCCTATGCCATCAGTAGAGTGCTACTTAAAAAAAAAATAAGTAAATAAAAAATAAATAAAAAGGCAGCAGCATACAGAGAACATGCTGAAGGTTAACAGTGCTGTTACACACAAACTGTTTGAGCAGCCCCCAGTGCAGCATGCAGCACAGTTTCACTGTCTGAAATTAACTTTAAAGAGTTATTCGAGGAAAAACTGGCTGTTTGTGAGTGAAAAAATTATTGTAGTTCTTGGGCTATTAACTTGCATCATCTTGTAGCTAACTGGAGAGGTCCTGCTGCAAAACACTAGTGGATTGCTCTGTCACAGCGGGAGCAGAGCCCTAGTTCTGCTGCTGTGGACTGTCACGCTGTAAAACTCAGCAGCGTGCATAATCCCTGTGATTTCAGACTTGAAGGGCTGTGCAAAAAGAGTCTATCTTTGAGAGTGAGCCTAACAGTGCTCTGTTCTAATTAAAAGTAGATGTTGGGAGAAAAATTGATACATAAAACCCCCACCCCCGCCTTGAATATATGTAGCTGAGGCTGTGAAAGGCTTTGCTGATCAGCAAAAATGCTTGTCATCAGCCTTTGGGAAGTCATCTTTATTGAACTGGAGAGAAAGTCACTCACTTTGCMTGACACTTGGCCAGATACAGGGAAGCCAAATGACTCCTTTTCATCTTTGCAGGTATTTTGTAAAGGCTGGAACGCCAACAGTTTTGGCATTTGTAAAGCGTTCTCCTTTCTCTAAGAAGTATTTCGCTAGCAAGAAGGTGCATCGGCTATAATGAGCATGAATGAAACAAGGAATCCTGTGCAAGACTGCTGTCTGCATCCCACTTAGACTGCCACTTTCTGCTCGTACAAGAGTAAATTGCCTGTTTCAGGGGAGGAAGAATCRCTGCACAGGGGGAAAACTTCCAGCAAAGCAGGATGGTAGGAGGGTAGGGGACTTGCAGGAGGKGATTGTTCACTTAAAAGAAGTCCAGCTGGCTTACAAAAGGACATCTCTTTCATAGACTGCATGCAGTGTGTGAAAATAAACCTGAAGCAGTGCCCTTGGCTGTGGCTGAAACAGCAGCAGCTGCAACTGTACTTACCTGTGAAAAATCACCGATTGCCTTGCAAGAGGGGGCTGCAGTTACCGGGGCTTAAGAGCAGCCTGCAGYGAGTGCTGCCTGCTGGCACAGGACGGATACAGTAGGATTCCTGCCTGGTCCCGCTCTRGCTCTGAGGGTTAAGGAGCAGCTGTGTTCACCACTCAGCTCTGCTGCTGACCAGAGTGATGCAGGGCACTCTGCTCGGAGCGGTATGCTTTGCTGACTTATTGTCCTATGTAAACTGGAAGTAAACATGTCTATTTTAAGTAGACTGACTCCTGCCTGATAAATAAGGCAATCATTTTTCTCATTGAATGAAATAGGTTTTGGTTTAAAATAACTATGTCTTTCTTTTGAATCCCATGCACTAAGAGCCTTGTCCATCACACTAAGTGGTAAAGCCAACCTACAGGGTCTCCTGTGCTGGCTTTCAACTTTTAATTAAAGGTAACTCTAAATCTCTCATTTCTCTCTCTCCCTGAGCTGCCCTGATAAATAGTGATTGCAGAAACATACTGCAATTTTAGATATATCAAGTGCTCAGGACACTAAAAAGCTATTCAGCCATAAACACTTCTGCTAAGATCAGAGATTTTTCTCACTCTAGAGCTGAATTCAAACAGCTCTAAGGAAAACAAAGGTTTGAAGTTCCATTTTAGTTATTCTTAAACTACTTCAGTGTGCACAGATACAGTAAAAATATTTTACAGGGAAAAAGCAAGCATATCACAACTTATGTCTATCTCCGTTCTGTACTGCTTTGAATCAGTTCCACAACCACTACTTGCCGTGAACACCTCTGACTGTGCACTAACTGCTATTATTATTAGAACTTGGTTTAAGTAGTTGAGCGTTCTCCTTTTTAAGTAGTGAATGATTTGTTCATCAACTTTGTAAAGTCAATCAGAAATTGTTACTTCCGGAGAGCCAGCAGAGTGCATCTGTACTGTGTAAATTCAAGGTGGTTCTTGATGACTGAAACCATGTTTTTGACCTATTACAAAAAATGTTTCTGTAATTGGCAAAGCAGCAGCAAAAAGAARCAGTATTTGCTGAATGGTGCAAGTGGGTGCACTTTGACCATAGCTTTTTCTAAGCTTTAAGAGCTTTTCAGGGTAAGAAGATCTACAAATTTTGCAGAGTCTGCAAACTGGGAACTTTGCTAGAGATCCTCGTTGTGAAGTGCACCGTGCGAGGAGGACGGCTGGCAGCTGTCCCCCCGCGCAGCCTGGGGCACGCTGCGTCCCCTGCACCGCTCTGCAGCGGGCAGGACAAACCACGCAGGGCGGCAGCGYGCCGGCCGGAGCACCTCGCCTCCGGCCAGGCGCCGCGGGAGGAGGCAGAGCACGGCACCGGCAGAGGGACGGCCCCGGAGGAACCCACGAGCAAACCATTCTGGTAGCGGGGGGTTAGGGATTAGGAAAAATGCAAAATGATCTATTCAGGGTACTCGATGTGATGGGAAACTCCTGTGGTATGTAAGTGTGATCAGCTGGGGACAGGGATTCCCCAGCAGAGAGGGGAAATAGAAGCGACAGGCTCCCCCTCTGAGGCTGCTGAAACTTAATCCCCAAAACTCCTCGTCGTTTTACAGCACGGCACAGATCGGCTCCGGGGAGTTTCCCTTTCCCCACAGCTCTGATTCCGGCCACCCACCCCTCGAGTCGCCGTCCAGCAGCTGCTCTCTTGCAAGGCGGAGAGGTGAGCGGCCGTTGCACGCGAGGCAGCACAGGTTGCAGAGGGAGGACAACGCGTGGTAGAGGATGAGTGGCTGGGACGTCTTCCTATAGGCAGGCTCGCCTATAGGCAGCTTCTGGTAGGATTTGCTGGTATAGAAGTCGATCTCCTGGCCCAGGCCGTAGCTCCGCTCGATCCGGTGCACGTCTGCTGGGATGTCTGAGGTTGTCTGGCCAAATCACTGCACATTCAACACAGCACTGCACGGCGCTGCACGGCAACAGCCACGCAGACAAAGATGACGACGATCTGCAAGGCAGCGACGCGAACTGTGAGCGTTCAGTGCCCGCGGCGGGTTAAATGTCTCCCCAGCCCCTTTTACGTACAAAAAGGGCTCTCAAATCCACCTGCTACATGGTTCCTCCCAGCTGGAGCCAGGCATGAACCCTGCCGCTGCTTGTGACCAACCTCAGCAGCCCGAGCGCAGCAAGACCCTGCGGGCGAAGGGATTCAGGCTGCAGCCAGCTTTGCACCTTTTAACCAAAAAGCACAAGTTTCTCCTTGACGAACAAGCCTGCTCCCACCCTGCCTCAGGTGCACGCGGTTAACTGGAGCCAGGCGGGAGGCGCCCAGCACTGGGGCTCGTCGCAGTCAGGAGCGAGGCCTGAAGAAACCCGCTCCGCTGCAAGGAAAATTCAACGACGACGAACCTGCCGGGAGCGCCTCGGCCGCGGCCCACCGGCTCCCGGAGCGCCCGGCTGCGCGGCGGCAGCGTCCTGCCTCCC
>NW_028186390.1:1799608-1803314 GCF_003343005.1 Rhea americana
CGCAGCCGGGCGCTCCGGGAGCCGGCGGGCCACGGCCAAGGCCGTAAATCGTCGGCGTCTTCACGGCCTTTGCTTGGCCGAGAGTGACTTTGTCCTTCTGGGCATCTTCTGCAGCCCTTTTGGGGGACACTGGCACGCGGTATGCGTGTATATATATGCATGCATATATAYATAAATATTTAAAATATATATTTTTTTTGCTTTTAATGCGCTTTTATTGTCACTCGTTGCGCCTGCCGCTGCGGCCCCCGGCCCCGCAGCTCCCCTTGCCCCCGGCTCGCCGAGAAGACCCCTTGAGATGCCCCTGCAACGAGCTCCTTCAGCGAGACCCGTCCGTTCTCYGCGGGGCCGGCTTCCCCTCCCTCGGCCCCAGCACGGGAAAGCCGGCGAGCGGGGCGAGGGTGCGGGCGTCCCCTCCCGCCCCAAATCGCAGCCCCCCCCCCGCCCTTGCGGGCAGTGGAAGCCCGCAAGGAAATGGTTTAAAAAAAGGGGGCGGAGGGAATATCCCTCGGGCCGCCGCGGCCGCCGCTGCTCCTGCCAGGGCGAGCGCTCGGCCCCGGCGGCGCGCGGGGCCCCTAGAGACCGCGGAGCTGCAGGATGAGCTCGTCCTTGTTCTTCAGCAGGAACGTCTCGCAGGCCACGAAGGTGGCGTGGAAGTTGGAGGAGAGGCCGGCGACATTGGTCGTCACGTAGTTGAGGTAGCCCGGCGTGGCCTGGTTGTAGTAGGCCACCTGCGGGGCGCCCGCGWTGAGCCGGGGGGCGGCCGGGCCCGTCGCAATGCCGCCGGCCCCTCGACGGCCGGGGGGGCCCGGCCGAGCTCGGCCCTCCCCGGCGCGGCCTCACCTTGCTCGTCTCCTCCGTCTCCGGCCAAATGCAGAAGCCCGAGCAGAGCGTCTCGCCCCGGGTGAAGCCGGGGCTCGGGGGGTGGGTGGGCAGTGTCACCGAGCGGAAGGCCACCACGTAGGGGTCCCTGCGCGGGGAGCAGCAGGAGGGTGCAGTGAGCAGGGTGCGGGGGGCCAGGACCCGGCGGGGGCCGCGGCGCGCCCCGGTTTACCCCTTGTCGCAGGGTTTCCGCCGGGACGCCAGGACGACGAAGTCCTGCGGCTTGTCCTCGCGGCTCAGCGCCCGGCTCACCACGCGGTAGATGGCGTCGTCCTCGTCCACCCGCCGCACCAGCTCGGCGCTCCTGCAGGGCGGCCGTGAGACGGGGCGAAGCGGGCCCGCGCCGCCCGGGCGCGCCGAGGCCCCTTCTCGCAACGGGGAGAAGGGTCCGGCAGCCCCGCGGAGAGCCTCGGAGGCAGGTTTCCGCGAAGCTTTAATCTGATTCATGGCTTCGCGTTTGGTTCGTGGCCTGCATGAGCCGTGGGGCCAGCTGGGGTGGGAAATGTTGCCACCAAGGTGAACCTGCCTCCAAGGGGAACCAGCCTCCGAGGGGAACCTGCCTCCAAGGGGAACCAACCTCCGAGGGGAACCAGCCTCCGAGGGGAACCAGCCTCCGAGGGGAACCTGCCTCCAAGGGGAACCAACCTCCGAGGGGAACCTGCCTCCGAGGTGAACCAACCTCCGAGGTGAACCTGCCTCCAAGGTGAACCAGCCTCCGAGGTGAACCAACCTCTGAGGTGAACCTGCCTCCAAGGTGAACCAGCCTCCGAGGTGAACCAACCTCTGAGGTGAACCTGCCTCCAAGGTGAACCAGCCTCCGAGGTGAACCTGCCTCCGAGGTGAACCTGCCTCCAAGGKGAACCAGCCTCCGAGGTGAAYCAACCTCTGAGGTGAACCTGCCTCCAAGGTGAACCAGCCACCAAGGTGAACCTGCCTCTGAGGTGAACCAACCTCCAAGGTGAACAAACCTCCGAGGTGAACCAACTTCCAAGGTGAACCTGCCTCCAAGGTGAACCAGCCTCTGAGGTGAACCAACCTCCAAGGGGAACCTCCAAGGTGAACCAACCTCCGAGGTGAACCAACTTCCAAGGTGAACCTGCCTCCAAGGTGAACCAGCCTCTGAGGTGAACCAACCTCCAAGGGGAACCTCCAAGGTGAACCAACCTCCGAGGTGAACCTCTGAGGTCCCAGGCAGCACCCCCCGAGATGTTCCTGGGCAGCAGAGCGGTGGGGCAGAGAGGGGCCGGGGGCTCTCCCCCACCGTGCCGCAGCACTCACGCGTAGTGGCTGTCCCACTCGTGCCGCCGCCGCAGGTCGGAGAGCAGGGGGAAGGCCTGGGCGGCGGCGACGCGCGCCGTCATCTCCATGCGGAAGGAGAGGAACTGGTCCTCCTCCAGCGTGTACATCCTCACCTGCGAAGGCGCGGGGCGAGCGGTGCGGCGGGCGCCCGGCGCGGCCCCCCCACGCCCGGCCACGCGCGGGGCCCGCCGCCCTCCCTACCTTCCCCTTTTCCTGGGCAAGGACCCAGTTTGCTTTCGCCACCAGGGTCTTCAGCGCGGAGACGTTGTTGTAGCTGAGATACACCTGCGGCGGGGCCGGCGGAGGCCGTGAGCGGCTTCGCGGCCCCACTCCGGCCCGGCGCGCGGGGCGGGCGCCGCCGCACCTGGTTGCTCTGGTCCCAGGGCACGGAGAGCGGCACCTCGGTCTGCCGGCAGGACACGATGTATTTCCTGGGGACGGGCAAGCCTTGCGGCAGGCGGAGGTCGGCCGCCGGCGGGACCCGGCGGCTCCCCTTCTCCCCGCTCACCTGTCCAGCCGAATCTTCTTCCGGGCGCTGGCTTCCCTGTACCTCCGCTCGCCGTCCTGAGCGAGGGGAGAAGCGTCAGGAGAACGGAGAAGCCACCAAAATAAACCTCTTTTTTTTTTGGGGGGGGGGGGTGGTTGAGAGGACCCGGCGGCGGGCGCCCTCCGAGCCCTCCGCGTCCTCACCTCCGGCTCGGGCGCCAGCATGGGCAGCGTGCGGGGCCGGCCCTCCTCGTCCAGCACCACGAAGGTCATGAAGGCGCTGTTGATGTGCCGGCGGCTCGTGGCCATCTCCTGGCCGTACGCCTCGGCGCAGACCCCCACCTCCATGCTGCGGGGAGGGGGGGGGGCGAGCAGGGCGGAAGCGGTAGCGCTCGCGCCAGCCTCGAGGTTTCCCCAAACGTCCTCCCCCCACCCCCCAAAAAAACCTGTTCTTGAAGGCGTTGTTGACGATGGCCTTCAGCACCAGGCGGTCGCCGACCTTGGAGGGTCCACGGAATTGGAACATCTCGATGGTGGTCAGCGTGGGGTGGGCATGGCACAGCCGGCTGCCGGGGGGGTGGGGGCGGCGCGTCAGCCCTCGCCGCCCCCCACGGACACGCCGCCGCCGCCGCGCGAGGGGCTACCTGGCGGCGATGGTGGCCACGTTCTCCATCCAGGCCATGATCTGCCCCCCGAAGGTGTTGCCCTGGTGGTTGGCGTGCGGAGGCAGCACCAGCTCCACGCTCTCCACCCGGGTCTTCTCCGCCGGCACCGCCACGCTGCCGTCCCGGGTCTCCGGCTCTGCCGCGGGAGGAGGACGGGCCGGCGCTCAGCCCCCACCGCTGGGCTCCGCCAGCGGCCCCATCCGGGCAAGGCTCCCGCTCCGGCCGGGGACGCCGTACCGGCTTCGCGGGGGCTGCGGCTGAGCAGCTCCTTGAGGGTGTCCTCGTGCGCCAGGCGCAGGCGGCGGCGCTCGGCGGCGATGCCGTGCTCGATCTGCTCCTCCTCCGTCCGCGGCGTCAGCGGCTCCAGCTTGACC
>NW_028186390.1:1805396-1806921 GCF_003343005.1 Rhea americana
GCTCCTGCGCCCTGCAGGAACCCAGCAGCGCCCCGCTTCCATGCCCCCGCGGGAACCCGGTGGCGCCCCGCTCCCGCGCCCCTGCGGGAACCCGGCGGCACCCTGCTCCCGCGCCCCTGCGGGAACCCGGCAGCGCCCTGCTCCTGTGCCCCGTGGGAACCCGGCGGCACCCCACTCTCGCGCCCCCGTGGGAACCTGGCAGCACCCCGCTCCCGCGCCCCAGGCGCCCACCAGGCCTTTCCCAGCGCTCGCAGCGAGGCCAGTGGCCGGAGAAGAGCCTCCGGGTGGCCCGCGAGGGGAGCCCGCGAGACGTCCCACGAGACGTCCCGCGCAGAGCAGGGACGGCGGCAGCCGCAGCACCGTTCCCGCCAGTGAAACGCGCCCACGGCTCTGCCGCAGCAGGTCCCTTGTGCCATGACACGGGGAGAGGAGCCGCATCCCCGTGCGGCTTCACGCCAGGCGGGCGCCCAGCGCAGCCKCTGCCACCACCGACCCGCGCGCCCGGCCCGGCTGCACCCCGACCCGCCACCCACCCCGGCCTTCCTGAGCAGAGAAACTCCTCTGCCCACGCAAGCCCAACCTGAAAGGCACTAAACCAGGGGGCGAGGGGGGAGMATAAGCAGAGGGAGAAAAACACTCCTGTTTTTAAGCTGTTTACGCAATCGAGCGTAACCTGCTCACAGTTTCCTCTTTTTGGAGCCTCTCCTGCCCACCAGCTTGGTGGGAAGCACTTTTTAAGGGGAAAAAAACAGCATTGCAACTGCAAAGTCAGGGAAGAACTAGCTGCTCGGCCTGCAAGCGGCCCACGTTGCCCGAGTCAGCGCCGGGGGGGATCTGAGAGTGGCCCCGTCACTGGCTTCCTTCCGCTTTCTGCTCCAGCGGCGGCTCCCCTCCGGAGCGCCCACTGCGAGAGCCCGGCAGCGGCGTCTTTTCCCTGCGGTTCGCCCAGCCTCTTTTAAACGGGAGTTATCCCCAAAACGCCGCTGGAGCCGGGCGCCCCTTCGCCTCTCAGAACAGCGGTTGCTGCTGCAGGGCCAAGGGGAGACCGCCGGTCCCGTAGCCGCCGCTCGGAGACCTTGCGGGACTGGCGCAAACCCCGGCGCGGAAAAACAGAACGGAGAGAAACCGGCCCGCTACGGGTTTCCCCCGGCCGTGCCCGGCGCCGGGGCCGCGGGAGCAGCCGGGGGCCGCGGTATGAGCCAGGGCAGAGCTCCTCGGGAACGACAGTGTTCCCCTTGGCCATTTCTAGGAGACCCCCTAGGAACAGGAAGCGTGGCCAGGATTAAAGCAGGCATCTCCGACCCGGAGCGACCCACAGCAGCGGGAAATTTTTCCCCAGCTGGGTCACGAGTTGTTCCAGAGCCGCAGGCTTTTTTCCATGGAAAAACGTCACGGGTGCCAAGCCGGGGTGCCGCAGGCAGGCCAGCGCCGGGGCTTTTGCGAGAAGAGGGAAAAGCTGCAGCCGGGCACCCCGGCGCCTCGCCGCAGGCGTGGGAATTTCCCCCGGGTTTAGGGGGGGTTGGGA
>NW_028186390.1:1807221-1812189 GCF_003343005.1 Rhea americana
GCAGCACAGCCCTTCCCGGAACAAAACAAAACAAAAAAAGAAAAATTGTAAAAGCTGCTAAAGCTGGGGGGAAAAAAAAATAAGCTTGGAAAAGCTGCTAAAAACTGAGCAAACCGCAGGTCCGGTCCCGGCGCCGCGGGCTCGCCCCTCCGCAGCAGGCGCCTCCGAGGCGGGTGCCCTCCGGAGCGGCGGTGCCCTTGCCAGCRCGCGCGCTCGCCGGGGCCCGGCGGCAGCTGAAAGCGCCGCGCGCTCGCGCCCCTCCTTCCCGGAGGGTCAGGCCCGCCGCCGGCTGCCGGAAAGACTCCCAGCTACGCCGGCAGGCTCGCAGCGAGCCCGGCGCCCGCCGAGGCCCCGGCGTATTCGCCAGCGGGCGCTTCGGGGCTATTCGGCTATCGCGAGGAAGCGCCTGTCCACGTTAACGTCTCCAGCCTCGCTCCGCCGCCAGATTTTTAAGGCTCTTGACTGATGCAGCCTTTGGGTCCCCATGGCAACGCGACACATTGCCTCGGTGACGGAGGATGCTCTGACTCCGTCACCCCGCGAGTGACCCAGTTCTAGCAAAGAAAAAAAATGAAAAAATAATTAAAAAAAAAAAAAAAAAGTTTGCACGAGGAAAAGACCCTCAAGCGGGTTATTCCCCTGCCCGCTGCCCCGGTCGCTCCGCAGAAGGCACGACGAGCGCCCCGGGACCCATGCCACGGCATCCCGGGAGCGCTGCAAGGAACGAGCCGGCGGGAAGGAGGCAGCGCCGGCGGAGTCCTCCCGGGGGACGTGGCTGTACAACTGAGCAACATCCACGGCGCAAAGCCAATCCGCACGCGCCGAGACGTTATCCTGACCTACTTCGGGAGATGCCGCTGCCGCTGTCTCCGCAGCCCGGCGCGGGTCCCGCCGGCGGCGCGTCCCCGGCCCGGCGGCGCCGGCGCTGCGGTGCAAAGTCCCCACGGGGCGTCTCCGGGAGCGAAGGTCCCGGCGAGGAGGGCGACACCGCGCGCGAGCCCCGTGCCGGCCGCGGGCCCCGCTGCCATTCCCGYGTGCCATATTCCCTAGCCGCTTCCCAGGCGCCTGCCCGTGGTAAGCCGAAGGAGGCCGGTGCGGGCTCCTTGCAGCCACCGAGGTTTCCCAGAGGCCCCAAACGTCTCCGCCAGGAATCTTCCCATGGGACGGGCCGAGCCGCCCACGCGAGAGCCGGAAAAACGCATCGGCTTGAAGCTTTGCGGGAAAAGGGGGCGCAAAGGCCCGTGCGCAGCTGCCCCGCGCTCACCGCGGCACCCAGCGGCGTCCGGACGCGGGCGCACGCGGCACGGCGCCCTCCGGACCGCGCTCGGCTCCGTCCCGGGACCGCCGCCAGCCAGCGCACGCCGCCTACTTCCTTAAAAATAGTCATCCCCGGCTTTCTTAAGGTAGCCCTTCGGCAGCYGTCCGGCGTTTCCCAGCCCTCTCCCCGGCGAAACGGATGCGACGCCGCTGCCGACGGGCAGAGCTAACCCGGCCGGCGAAACCCAGCCGAAAATATTGAGCTGCTGCTCGGCCTTACCGCTTCCGAACCAGCTGTAACCGGGCTTTYAAGGGGGAAAAAAGGGGGGCAAAAAGTTACAAGAAATTGGGGGAAAAAAAGCAAATTTCACCATGTCACCGCATTAACTCTACAGCCTGTTATTTTGGGGGCAATATTGTTTTATTTGTATATTATTTGCATGCTTTTATAGGCRCATCTGGGTAATCACAGTACACAGTTTTGATCAAAGCTCTTCACACGGAGACACAGCACAAGCGCCGYCGCTGGAAATGCAGCGGAGAAATAATTCGAGAGGAAATAAGGAATCGGCTTGCAGGCTCCAGGGTGCCCTGCGACGCGCACACGCGGCCACCTTGCAACAGGTAGCCCGCAACAGATTTTCCCGCTGCTCCCGCCACCTTTACCGTTAAACCTGCTCTAAACGGGGCTCGCGAGGGCCGGCTTTCCCCCTCCTGCGGTCGAGCGAGGGCCACCGAGAGACGCTCGCTCGCCACAAGCTGCAAAGAGAGGCCCGACGCTTTTCGGGCGCGATGGATGAGCGTAACGCCGCGATTACGGCCCGCAGCGGCCGTGGTCCCGCAGCTCTTGCRGGGGGAAAGCCGCCCAGCTGGGGCGTGCTGGCGCGCACGCCGCACACGCGCGCGTGCCCCAGCCGCCGGGCGAGCACGCGGCCGCACGCGCGCGCTTCTCCTTCCCCACCCTTCACCATATGCCTGTCTTTTACAGTTCTTCGGTGCGTGATGCTCATGGAGTGGATAATTAGCTAAATGAATTAATTGACATTCATACTTGTAATTAGCAAACGGTTACAAGCAGCTATTCTCCTTGGGACAACTAAAATTTCTCAGGGACTCACGTTAAAATACTGTAAAATCGTTAGGAGTAAATAACGCGGGCTGCGCGTAGCGCCTGGCGGCGGCGGCGCCTGCTTCCTTCCCGCCGTTGTAAAACCGCCGCGTTGTAAACAAGCCGGCGCAGAAGAARAGCAGGTTTTGGGGCGTTCTAGAAACGCCACCGCTCCGGAGAGGCCTCGCGGCGGGAGGCTCCCTCCCTCCCTCGGACCCGGCCGGAGCCGAGGGCGCGGGAGCCACCGCACCCTCCCCGGGCCCTGCTTCCCGGAGAGTCGCGGGATCCGCTCTGCAAACGCCGGGACGCGCATCCGCGCCGCGGCTCCGCGAGCACCGCCGGGACGCTCGCCCGTCCCCTCCGGCCAGCGCCTCCCGCCCGGCGCTCCCGACCTTCGCCCGAGCCGGACACCGGCACCGGGCAGAGGGTCTGCCAGCGCAACGGCAGTGATTAGTAATTAAACCATTGATTACTCCTGAGCAAAACCCGACCTATTAGTTTCACCACTTCTTGGATCCCTTCAAACAATAAATTGTTCGTCGGCTCAGCAGAGGGTGAAGCGGTTGCGGAGTAATTCAGATCCCCGTTGAAACTTAGGGGTTTTTTAGCCATTAAGGAGCCGACCGAGAGCTRTCGCTCGGCGCCCTGCGCGGCCTCCCGCTGCGCTCTCCCCGCGCAGCGCCGCGGCCCGCGTGGCCGAGCCGAGCGGCCGAAAGCAGCGGCCCAAACCCCCACGACGCCCTCCCGGGGGCACGGAGACGCTGCTCCCGGCCTTCCTCCCCGAACGGCGTGCAACAGCGTGCAAGATGGCTAAACAGGGGAGAAAAGCAAGCCCAATTCGGGAAACGTGACCGGCGGCCTGGCGCGTCCCACGCTTTGCACCTGGGAGAGGCGGCCCGCTCCGGCCTGGCCCCCCCCCGGCCCACGGGAGGGCGGCTGGCGACCCCACGGACCCCACAGCGCCGCGCCATGCGGCGAGCGGGCCGGGAGATGAGTCCCCTGCCGCCGGGGAGGTCGGTGCGTGCACCACAGCTCGGGRAAAAATGGGGCTTCAGCCCTCTTCTCCCCAGAAACGCCCAGGAGGGAAGGAATGAGGGCAGCACGACAGGCAGGGCGAGTGCAAAAGGCTCCTTAYGGAAAAGGRGAAATAAATAAATAAATAATAAATAAAAGGGAGAGATACTAATGCACCAGCTGAATAAATCAAGCCCTCATGTCATCTGCTGCATTAGCAACCACTGCAACCTCTTCCGATGCGCCGGGAGAGCACTGCCTTCCTGCTCCAACATGCTTCCCGGCTCCCCGCCACCACCAGGCGCGTGCGGGGGAGCAAGGGCCCCCCGAAAGGAGGAGGAGGAGGAGGAGGAGGAGGAGGAAACCCGCCTGCTGCGGCAGCGGCCGACCCGGGGCAGCCCCCCGCGAGCCGCGGGTGACGGGACAAGGTCCCCGTGCTGCTCCCACGGGAGACCCAGCCCAGCTCCACCGCGCGGTCAGAGCTGTAGGTTTTGGTTTAAAGGCAAGGGAAAGAGGAAAGTGAAAGAGAAAAGAAAAAGAGCTCAGAAGTAAAGAACTTGAAAAGGCTGGGCCGAATGGCTGCCACGCTACCCTCTAAGCTGTTACACACGCTGGTAAGTTCGCCAGCACCCAGACTGCACAAGGTAGCAGGAAGGCTAATTTTTCTTTAGCTGCAGGCAAAAAAAAATTCAATTACGAGGTAACCTATTTTTCAACTCCTCCATTGGTATTTACTTAATTTACTAAATCCAGCTCTCCCCCCGCCGTGACGGAGGGAAGCCGTTTCCCGCCCGACGCCGCTGCGCTGGGGCTGCTGCGGGTTTTGGTGGCGGTTTTAATCGGGACGCCGAAGGCTGGAGGCAACGCGGCTGCCGTGCGGGGGGCGGCGCGGGGCGAGGACGGCGGCCCCACGGCGCGTCCACCGGCTGGCAGATCAGGGGCCTGAGCCCTGCTATAGGCCCTGACCCTCCCCCGTGGGGCCTGGCCTCACCCCGTGGGGCTTGGTCCTGCTGCGGGGCTCCTCCATGGGCCCTGACCCCACTGTGGGGCTCCTCCGTGGGGCCTGACCCCCCCCCATGGGCCTTGACCCCTCTGTGGGGTCTCATTCCCCTGCCATGGGTCCTCACTTGCCTCTGCCTGTGGGGCCTGGCCCCACTGTGAGGCCTGACTCACCCCTGTGGGGCCTGGCTTCGCTGTGGGGCCTCATCCCACTGTGGGGCTCCTCCGTGGGGTCTGACACCCCCCCCCATGGGCCCTGACCCCTATGTGGGATCTCATCCCTTCCTGTGGGGCCTGACCCCCCTGTTGTGGTGACTGATGGCACTGTGGGGCTCCTCTGCGCAGCCTGACCCCCGCTATGGGCCCTGGCCCCGCTGTGGGGCCTGACCCCCCTCCCCACGGAGCCTGAGCTATCCCCCCATGTGGGGCCTGAACCCCCACACACACATGGAGCCCCACCTCTCCCCCCATGTGGGTGCTGCCCCCGCTGTGGGCCCTGACCCCACCGTGGGGCTCCTCTGTGGGGCCTGCGCCCCCGCTATGGGCCCTGCCCCCGCTGTGGGGCCTGACCCCACCGTGGGGCTCCTCTG
>NW_028186390.1:1813279-1820833 GCF_003343005.1 Rhea americana
TGACCGCCCCGTCGGGCCGCGCCGAGGAGCCTGCTGGCCCCCTGCGCGGGCTGCGGCGGCGGCCGGTGCCGTGCACCGCCGGGGTTTCTACAGCAGGGACCCCCCCCCGTGATAAATAATGCAGTTTTGTTAAATACGCGATTCCGTTAATGATGCATCCGCAGGCAGGCTGGTGATTTTTTGCCACTTCCATGCAGGCTCCATAAAAAGCCTTAAAATGCAAAGCTTACTCTTTCCCCCCCCTTTTCCCCCCATTTCTGCAAGCAGGATGCAGGCTCCGGCGCATCGGGGAAGGATTCGGGGCAAGGACGGCGGAGCGGTGCCAGGCTCCGGTGCCTCGCCGGGCCCGACGGCCAGCAGCGCCGCTGCGGGGGGACGCAGGAAGCGGGGGGACGCCAAGCCGCGGGCGCCCCGGGCGAGGGGCCGCTATCCCCTGTCTGCGTCTCCAGCCGCCCCGGCTCCGGGCCGTCCGGTGGGGTTCGGCGGCTGCAGACGCTGTCTGGAGCGGTTCCTTGCAGCGAGTTCATTGAAATGCTGTCCATGCAGAGCGTTCTCCACTGCCACTGAGGTGTGGAAATCTCGCAGAACCAAGAGTGTGTTTTCTTCCTGGTAGCTGGTCTTGGGGAAAAACAAAAAATCCTTATTAGGAGTAATGGAAATTTTAAGACGCCCAGTGTTAGATCCTAGGKAACAACGCAAAATGCATCCCCTCCCTGCAACACCAGCAGCGAAAGCATCTCTATATTTTGCAGTCTAGCAGTACTGCAAAATGAAGTTGTTTCCCAGAGGTCGAGGAGGGATGAGGACGGATGAAGCCAAGCAGCACTTTGCAAAAGGGAAACCGCTGCTGTTCAAGCATGCCCCTGACACCGTGGGGAAGGGAGGTTTGGGAGCTGCTGGAGGAATGGGAAGTGTCTGAAGTCCGTGGGCCCGTGAGCAGAGCCCTCTCCTTCCTCCACACCAGCTTCCTCGGCATCGCCAGGACCTCAGCTTTAAGCGAGTGCCCCCAAAGTCCCAACGCGCTGCACAGCACTTCGTAACGCTGCCCGATCTGGGCAAGGTCGTCCACCCGGTTGTCCGTCCCACCGTGTGTGTTGATTTCCACAAGGGCAGTTCAATTACTTTTGYTCATCCTTCCAACGCAGGGGGAAGCTGACGATGAACCAGAACTGAGCACGAGAGGAAGCAATCGGCAGAAAGTGATCTGAGGACGCGTTGTCCAGTATAAAGTCAAGTCTGCAGATTAAAGAAGCTGCAAAGTTTTGGTACAACAAGGGAAAGCATGAGGGAAAAAGGTTTCAAACGCTCATTACACTGTGGAGTTTGGTGTGGTGAAGCAACAGCTTTTGGAAAAGGAACAAAAGAGTTGCGACAATCTGGGGAGGAAAAAAACTTAAAAATATCTGTAGTGTGCTCAAAACTAACTAGAGCTTGTAGCAAAGCAAGATCCTCCTACAGGAGAGTTGCCAGCAGCAATAGCAGGTGTTTGGCAGGAGGAAGATCCCCAAGAAGAGGTGARTGATTCAGGCTGCCTTACAGAAATGAAGGCTACATGATTTTCTGTCTCGTTTACCTGGCTGTAAAGTCAGCAGTACAGACCCGCAGCAACACGAAGCCCCGCAGGCACCCAGCTACACCTGAGGACCGTGTCACTGCAGGACCTTTCAGGGGTTTGTTTGCACCCAGGTGGTTTCCATCTCGCCCCCAAGCCGCTTTTCGGACAGGCAGCTTGGACCCCAGCGGCTGCCCCATGGCTGCTGAGCCCTCTGGTGATGCCACCCCACGCTCCCCTTCATGAACTGGCTCTCCTACAGCTGCTTCCAACAGYGTTAAGCCTGAAGAGGTGACCTTAAGGCAAAATGCGTACCTGGGCTGGTAAAACTTGACAGAATYGCAGAACRGGTAAGGTTGGAAGGGGCCTCTGGAGATACCTAATCCGACCTCCCTGCTCAAGCAGGGTCACCTGGACACTAGCTATTAAATAGACCCAAATATACTGGTAAAAGCAAGGCAAAGCTAAGATGCATTTTTTTAATTGTTATTCCAGCAGAATATCCCTGTCACTCGGAAGCACAGACCGATCCCCGGGGATTGGCACGTTGGCCAGTTACGGCTCCCTCTTGGCTGGGTCCTGCGGAAGAGCGGAGCTGCCGGCCAGCACCCCGCAGCTGCTCAGCGTCCCCGTGTTTGGGAGCGAGGAGGGACACGCTGGAAGGAGGGTGAGAAAAGGGAAGCTTTGKTCAAAAGGGTCGAGGTGTGGGGTCCCCGAGGCGCTTTCTCGCCCTCGCTGCAGCCCGTRAAGAGCCCGGGCTCGCTCAGGCGAGCGAAGCGGCTCCTCGGCGATGCTACGCGGCCGCAAGCTCCAGCGGCAAGCGCCAAGGGGCTGGTTTCTGTTCACGCCTAACAGGGCATCCGGGCAGGAGTCTGGCATCGCCAAGGGATATCACTAGTCCGAGCTGCCGGCAATAAAATGCCTTGAATGATGCAGCAAAACAGACTGGAATCGCATGTCGAAATAAATCATCCATGGAAGCAGTGCACAGAGGGGGTGGTTTACTGCTATCTCTGCCTGCCTTTCAGATAAACCCTCATTTTCCTCCTGCCTCCCTGCATCSAACAAACCTTCAAAAATCTCAGACGGATGGTGAGAGGCAAGAGCAGGATACGGTCCCTCCTTTGGCCCTAGCAGCAGCTCCCTGGTATCCCCAGGAGCCCGGTGCGCTCCTCGAAGGATGCCCCAGTGTCCCTGCTCTCCTGGGAGCTCGTTTTCCCGTCTCCTCCCATCTCCCTTGGTTTCACCTTGTAGCATTTAATGCACAGAACTGCCAGGAGTGATAAAATGGCTGTCCCCCAAAATTTATGGAGTTTATCTGTGAATAACTCTTGGAGGTGAAGTGTCCGTTGAGCTGGGGAGGAAGAGCTGTTTATTCAGATACAAACTCCGTGGCGCAGGCAGGAGCGTGGCCCGGATGGCTCTTGCAGCACGGCCGGGTGCCCTGCGTGCAAGCGTGGGCATCCCAGCAGGAGCAGCRCTGGGTCGATGCTCGCCCCGACCCGCTGCCCGTGCGCCGAGCGACGCTGCCTTTCTACCCAGAGCCTCATTTCACATCCACAGCGTGTTTATTAGGAGCGAAGCCGTGAGGACGCTTTGGCACATCTCAGTCACTCCTGCAGAGCGTGTTTAGCACTACGGATATTACTGCTTTATCGAAGGATGGCGCTTCTCTGTACGTGTGCGTCTGGGGTTTCCGCTGCGTTGTGCCTTGCTCTTCAGCCCCCATCCCCTTGCTCCGGTAACATCCATCGTAAGTTTCTGAGACTCTTCTAATTTTGGAGGCCTTTAGCAAATCAGACACGGCTGCAGCCAAACAGGACTGCCAATGTTTCCTTCCAAAGCTGGTTTCACTCTGAAGGACTCTTCTCYGTGGTTTTCTTTTAGTAGCGTGCTGCAAGGGTGTTACACCTAGCTTGTGTCCAGGGGAGTCCTTGTTGTTGCAAGGATTGCGTGATGCTTCGAGGGCGGTAAGACAGGCCAGCTCCGAGTGCAATTCCCGCAGGAGCAGAGCCACGCAGCAAGGAAAGCAGCCACAGTCTCCTGCCGAGTCTCCACCACCTGCCACGGCTGTGCCACGGAGCAATGCTCCAGCAAGCCCCAGTCACACTAGGAAAAGGCACGTGTGCTTCAGATGAAGACCAGGATGACATAATTTCCAAGCACCCTGGCACGGCTGCCGTGCACACCCGGGGCTTGGTGAACGTGGGACACGGGGATCTCCTYGGAGACAGTGCTGGGGACTGGCCCTCGGAGCAGTCCCCACCGCGCCGCTCCGGCTTCCCATTATGCCGCTTTTCCCTCTGCCCTCCCTTCCCTCTTCCCCAGTCTTCTGGATATTTCATCCCCATAAATCACAAGCACTTCAGGGCAGGGACTGTCTGCAGCTCTGCACCGTTCGGGAGCCAGCACAAGGGGCCCCATTCTTCATCGAGCCCTAGGCGCTACGGTAA
This sequence comes from Rhea americana, assembly GCF_003343005.1. Lineage (NCBI taxonomy): Eukaryota > Metazoa > Chordata > Aves > Rheiformes > Rheidae > Rhea > Rhea americana. The sequence goes on from NW_028186390.1 coordinate 1,817,285, forward strand.
AATATGGATGGTAACTGGCACTGATGCTGGGGGGGAGGCAGCAGGGGGKTACTGCCAAAAGGTGTGTTTTACAGCAAGACATGGATAAATTTAGGCAAGTTATTTCATAAAAAGATTGCAGCCAAAACAAGGCACGGAACCAAGTATTTTAGTATTTTGCTGAAGTATTACGCTTCCGTCTGCGCTAAGCTCGTGGCCTCCGACAGTCATGGGGATGTGGGGCCGCCCCGCGCGGCGCGCTCTGCCCCGGCCGGCCGGCCCTCTTGGGCAGACCAGGGAGCCCCGAGACGTGCTCCCACGCACGCCGCGTGTCCATGGCTTTGCGAGGCTGATGCCCACTTCGGTGTCCCTGGCCCCCCCCTTTGCTATCACCCTTTCCTGATGAAACCCCCCGGGCGGAATCTGCGCCTGAAACAAGCAGTGAGGTCCCAGTTTCCAATAAATAAATAAATAAATAAATAAGCCCAGCACTTGGAGCAGCTGCAAAGATAGCTTTTTCTGGCCAAAATGCAGAAGGGAATCCCACGTGCAAGGCGTTAACTTCCACCACCGTGGGAAACAGAGTGTCYCCGGGGTGCACGGAAGGGTAGGCTGTGCTTGGGGCTGGGCTCTGCTGCTTTGCACCCTGCTTGCCCAGGCTGGCAGGAAGGGACAGACGGCCCCTCCGCTGTGTGCCTGTGCTGGCTGCCCGCTCCGTGGCAAATGCCCCGGCCGGGGCGCGCAGGCATGGCYGTGACCCTTCCCGGCCTGCCACCCRCGTCTGGGAGACGCCTCCAGGCTCTCTCACCGGCGTGTTTCCCTGCTACGAAACCCTCGGACCCGTGCCCCAGGGGCTGCAGACAGCCCGGCAGCTGGCTCGCGTGCGTGCCCCGAGATGGACCCCGTGAGCAAACCGCATCAGCACGTGCCAGGGATGTGCCAGCGTTAGCACAGAGGGGAGCCGGTCCCAAGCTCAGAGCTTTTCCCACATCCGCCTCTGTTGTCCCATGGAGGAGTGGCTGGGGTCAGAGTGCGGGCTGATTGCATGCCAGAAGGTGGCTCATAACCTAGAGCAGAATCTGCTGTCCTCCACCCTTGGGCCTCAGAGACAGCCTCTAAGCCAGAGGCTCCTCTCAAGTGCAGCCTATCACAGACCCCAACGTGAGCTCACTCCCTCTAAGCAAGAACCCGTCGTGATGTCATCCAGCCAAGCAGTGGCCAGACATCGCAGTGGTTTCTATTCCCAGGCTTCAAAATCCACCTTATCAGCAGGGAAGCTGGCAGGAGAAAGCGCTTCACACAAGAAACGAGCTCTTCTGAAAGCTGAACCCCCATCTGCCGTAGGAGGCAGTTTGCTGCATTGGCGGTATCACGCCCCAAAGGCTGGCTGACTCTTCCAGCTCCTTCAGCCAACCTGGCTCGACCCAGGTACCGTGACAGCCCGCCAAGAGACCTTCAGTGAAACATCCAAGCCTCTCCCTTCCCTCCCAAGCTCTCCTGGCATGCTCACAAGTCAGCACGGTGTCCATGATGCATGAGTCAACATGTTGTTCATGACTCATAAGCCAATACGTTGTCCACGACTTGCAAGTCAACATGTTGTCCCTAATCTTGGTTACAGAGACCCTATCTGAGGGATAATCTCCGCTTAACGTCAGCACGTTTCCTGTTGTTCCCAGTTCAGGCCAGAAAAGCCCCTGACTCCCCGCCAGAGGTGAAGGCAGGAGTGGTCCCATGTCCCTCTCCTTCCAGAGGGCTCGGGAGATGCTGCTCAGAGGACACCATGCCGTAGGAAAAGAGCAGACGGGGCTGCGAACAGGCTGTACGGAGGTGATTGCCGGTGTGTCGTTAGTGCCGGTGTCAGAGCCGGCCAGCGGCAGGGGCTTTCCCCGTCCCCCTGCCCTACGCTCTCGGCACCAAGGCCACCACTGCCTGGGGACCCTGCGCGAACCACCTCTCGCAGGCTGTTGGCAGCGCCTTTCGGTGCATCACTAAATCTGTATTTCCCTCCCTTCCCACGCCAGCCTCTCCCTTTCTGTTGTCAGGGAATCTTTAATGCAGCGGATCTGGCTGGATTTAGCCTGTAATTGTTATAATAGCTCTTCGGAGAAGAAAAAGACAGACGAGTCTGTGGAAAAACCAGAGCCGCCGAGGTCAGAGCACTGGTAGGTGTTAGTGCTTTGAAAAACCCAATTGCTTCTTCAGTTAACCAGATTCAGGAAAATAAAGCTGAAGTGTGAAAAATGAAAGTGAAAAGATAGGAACCAACCCACGGCTATTTATTCTAAAAATACTGACCYAAATACTTAAGCGCATATATAAAAGTAGTTGTCTTTTCTTATTTCCTTTATGAAAATCTCGTTTTGGCTATTATTTTGCTTAGAAACCAAAAGACGAGGTCTCTCAAAGACACCAAGCCCGTCTCCTAGCCTGGTACTTGCAAAGAGTTTTTAAACAGACATTGCTACAGGCCCCAAAGTCATTCGAAAGCCTGTAAAACAGCAGAGCTTTAAGATTCATTCATTAACACAGCCGGTCCGCGTGGTTAGCAGCAGATGTCTCGGGCGCTCAAAGACGCGAGCTGCTCCGGCTGGGCGCTCGGGCGGTGGCTTCGCTGCTTCTCGCGGGGGTGGGCGCAACGTGGGCACGGCGCCCCGGTGCCGGGAAGGGGCCCGGAGCAGCGCAGGGGCCCCCCGAGCCGCCCCGTCCAGCTTGGGGGTCGGCCTCGTCCACGACACGGAGGAAACGCCCAGCCCTGGGCCCCTTTAGCCTCCCTTTGCTCTGGACTTTCCACTTTCTTGGCTGCAGATTTTCCGGGCTCGGTTTCTGTCTGAAGGTGACTTCTCTTTTTGCTCAGAGCAGCAGGGCTGGGCTGGGGGGTGGGTGGAGGAGCGCAGAGCAGGGGGAGGGGGCAGCCGGGCAGGGCCTTGCGAGCAGCCCCACGGGAGGAAAAGAAAAGGGAGGGTAGGTAGAAATCTGCCCCGACGGCGCGCGAGGAGGTTTGCAAAGCCAGCGCCCGCCGCGGGTGGAGGAGGCCGGCGAGCCGCAGCGGCGCGGGGGCCACCCGCTCCCGGCACGCGTGCTCTCCCCCCCCGGTAAAACCGCCTCCCGCGCGGCGGCAGGACGGGTCAGCAGCTCGCGCGGGCGCCGAGGGACGAAGCGTGGGGAAGCGCGGCTCCCCGCTGCGAGGGGCAGCGAAGGCGTCGCGGCGAAGGCCGGGCGCGCCGCGAGAAAACGCGGGTTTCAGCTCGCTGAGCGCATCGGCCGGGACCCCCTTCCGCCAAGGAGCCGCCCCGCGCGGCACGTCGGGGCTCCCGCRGCCGCTCCCCCTGCGAAACGAGCCCCTTCCTCGGCCAAAGCAGCCGGGTCGGCCCCGTCCCAGCCTCCTCCGGCACGCGGAGCGCCGAAAACGCGGCCGGCCTCGCGCCTGCCGCGTCCTCCTCGGTGGCACGGCTCGGAGGAGGAGGGAAGACACGCCGGGGACCCGCTGCTTGCGGCAACTCCTCGTCTAAAATAAAGCTCGAGGAGGACAAGGGTCGCCCGGAGCAGCAGTGCCTTGCGGAGGCGCAC
>NW_028186390.1:1823005-1877407 GCF_003343005.1 Rhea americana
CGCGGCGCCTGGAGGCTCGGCTGGCGGCGAGCGGCTTCATGCCGCCGTGCAACTGGTGCTCGTGCGGGAAAAAAAGCGGGGAACCCACGGGAAACAGTGAGTCAGCACCCACGCGCGCCGTCTCGGGCCCCCTCGCCGCGGGGGAGCGCCGGCCCCGTTGATGCTGCTTGCAGTCCCGCTCCGGAGGAGCGTCGAGGTGAAACCTCCGCGGCGGAGTTGCCGCTGACCCTGTGGGAATACTTGAGAAGCGGGAGGGAAGTTGCGGAAGGGAAGGACCTGGTGGTCGGAGGCTAGCGCGTTCCCCGCGTGATCGGCCTTACGGACGGTTTCCAAAACTTTGAGCCTTCAGGAAGGAGAAAGATTTGAGTCTGTCCTTTGCCAGGAAGCTGRAGTAGGTGACTGAAGAAACCGACTTTGGGTTGGCTCATTTGCATGCTCGGGAACCTTAGGGAGAAGACATCATGAGATGTCAGTGTTGGTGTGTGCTTATATTAAGGTTTTAGAAGTTTCTGAATCGCTGTTCTCTGGTTCGYGTTGCCAGCTCGCTGTAATTGTTGCCCAAGCATTAAATGCTAGTTTTAGCTTTTAGAATGCTCAACATCACCTGTCTCGAAATGCCTTTATTGGCGCTGCCGCCAGAAGGTCTGAGTGGAAACAAAATTGAATGCACAGTCCTGACAGACTTTTAGATTTCCTCCTCAAACACAGGCCAAATGAGGTGGAAAGTTGCTCACCTTTAATGAACCGGTAGAGTAGTTTGAACTCTGCTATTGTATGCTGTGCTGTTAAGTATGCAAGTAATAATTAGTAACTGGATCCTGTTTTACTTTTTCTGCCATGCAGCGTATTTTGGGACCTTTACTGTGCAGCTCCTGAAAGGCGAGATACTTGTGAACATTCAAGTGAAGCGAAAGCCTTTCATGACTATGTGAGTAACAAGTTTTTAATCCTTACCATAATTATGGAGTTGGGTAGCTCAGACTTTTTCAGTGCACCAAGAACAAATGTAACCAACTGGCAAAAGTGTTTTTTTTTTAACCAACAGTGTTCTGATTTGGCTGAATAGTATTTCATAATGTTGCAATTATGTAAATTAGTTCAGATACTTATCTTAAGTACTTAAAGGCATTTGGACTACTGGTAGAAATAAGCAGTTTTGTATAGCAGTGGACAGCAAAGCATTTACTATGACTGCTGTAGAGGATCAATGGTGATATATTTCCTGCTGAGAACATCTCACTGACAAATGCTGTTGTTGTTGGACAGGCGTGGAGTGGAATGGGGAGGAAGGAGGAATTCCCCAAAATGTAATTTCTTTAGCCTCTGAAAACCTTGCTGTTCTTAGTAAGGCTTGGGGCCTCTTCGGTTGTCTGAGAATCTTCTCTCAAAAAACTCTACAAAGGTATTAATTAAACAAAGATGATGTTGCAGACCTCCACTGCTCCCCTCTTGGCTGACGGTGTGTCTCTCGTCCATCAGTGTTGCGGGCTTTTTGTCTGTGTGCAAAATGGAGCAAAATGCTTTGAGGTCCCATGAGATGAGAAGTCACAGCTGTGGTGTCGCTTGACCTGTTTTGCGATGACCTGAACGTCAGTGGGGACACTGCCCCCAGCCCTTGCACAAGGCTACCGGCGTGGCACGAGTGTGAGCAAACCTAGAAGTGCCGCAGCCTGCTGGGCTCTGGCACRGTTGCTCCGTGGACCTTGCTCTGCCAGCAGGTCTGAGCATGCAGGTCCTCAAGTGTTTGATCAAAGCAGGCTGCGGGTTTTCTTTGGTGGATGTGTTAGGGTAACCCAAAAGGCGCTCCCTCCTTGGGTAGGACAGCTGAGCCTGTGGGGCTGAGGTGCTGTCRTCCTCTTGGCAGGCAAGACTTTCTAGAAGGAGTCCTCTTCAGTAAGTACCACTTCTCTAGTGGGTATGAGACTTGATGGCACCAGATGTGGTGGGAGAGGGGGGAACTGCTCACTCCTGTCCTGCTGAAGTCACTCAGATCTGTATCGAGAGGAATTGAATCGAAGGATTAGTCACCTGGCTGTGGGTTTGGACTGTAGTCAAGTAAGTTAAACTGTGTAGCAGGAGCTGTTTTTGTCTGTTCCTGGAAGCCTACAGTGTGGAAACCATTTTTCCTCTCTTCCCAAGTTACTAGTTGCCTCAACATGCCTGCATTTAGCTGCTCAGAAGATGTGTGAGCGTTTGTCTGAAAGCAACGCTGCGTGAGCGTCTTGGAGACCTCCAAGATGCTCGAGCTCGCTGCTTGCATGTTGCTGGGAGAGCAAAATGAGTGTGCACCTGGGATATCAACAGTGAAGAGCTGTTTGAAAGTCTTTGCTGTGGACATGTAAACACAGGTGTCTCTGCTGAGCCAACCTGTGTTTTCTACATGTACTGAAAAGAGGCATCCTTTTTGAGAAGGTGTTTGGGGTGTAGAGGTGTASCTACTTCCATGTTGAGATACTGCAGTAGAAGGCTGCCTGGTTGTCCCTTATGCAAACACCCAGGGGAGAGGTTTGCTCCGGTTTGTTGGATCTGCACCTTTCCAGGTTGGATGTCCCTTCCTCATGGCTGTTCTGCATTGTTCAGTTTCCATCTCCGTTGTAAATCTTTTGTGTAGCTTTTTGGAGTATGTCAAATTAAAATTTTGAATTCCTGAGCCAAAGGTTAGAGAGAGCTGGCAGCTGACAGTTTGCCAGCAAATCTGTTGATGCCGAGACTTGCAGTTCCAACCTCTGCTCGAGACAGACTGCCGCTCTGTCCTGGTCGCTCCTCAAGCATTACTTAAGTAATCCTGGCTTTATTCGAGGCTGATTGGGACAGAAGGCCCAGTGGGAGCAGGGAAAAGGCAGATCTTAGGGCAGCAAAGCCACAGGTAAAGATGACATTAGCAGCCAAGACATAGTAATATGCTACGTTCACAGCAGCCTTCTAATAATGTCTGAGGATTTAGTGTATTTAGAGAAATTAATCTTTTTTAGCTTGGTAATAATTCTAACAATAGGCATGAGTGCATTAGATGATTCGCATAAACTTCTTTAATACACATTGCTTTAAGCTTACAGTAAATAGGCACAATCCTGATTGTTTTTAATTCTCGGTGTAATACAGTTTTGTAACAGCCCTAAGTGCTTTACCTTTTCAGTTTTATTACGAAGACTTGTAAGAAGATTCTCATTCCTCCCGTGCCTCCTCCCCCTGCTTCATTACTCTGGTTTTATGTCTATAGGCCTGTTGTTGGCCTTAAAATGGTTGGTTATGTTTCTTCTCCATGGCGTGGCTGATTGCAGATGCTTACAGCTCCTTTCCTCTTTGAGAATCGGTGTTTTCTCAGCAAGGAGTATGAAGTGTACTTTACAGGGCGAGGGAACTACCTGTATAAAACTTAAATATTGACCAAAGACAGGAACCAAATGATAAACTTTTTGTGTGAATAGCGCCCTGTTTCTCTTGCACGCAGGTACGCAGTTTGTGGTTCCTGCGTGTGCCYTGGAAACGCAAGCACGTGCAGGGCGCTTGGGTGGGTGGCTGCGGGGGACTGCTGAGGACGTCGGGCTCTTCCCAGATCGCAGGGCTGAAGCAGCCTCATGTTGACGCGCGTGTGTTTTCCGTTGGCGCCGTGCTCTGGCGTGATGCAAGCTCCAGTCTTCGTGCCGAGACTGGGGAGAGAAGCTGGCGAGCTGGTATCGGCGTGCGCGGCGGTGAGCACGGCGCTCGGCTGTCAGCGTTACCGACAGGCACTGAAGCCTAAATGCAGGTTTTTATCGCCTTTCTGATCTTTTAAATAATGATTCCAAGGCAGAGCGTCTGGCCCTGAAGTGGGAGAGGGAGGTGGAAGTGCAGAGAAGCGTCTATAAATCTTGCTGCTCGGTGGCCTGAGGCGGGAGCTCTGTTCTTTGTCTCTCGGGTGGGAAGAGGCCGGGAGGTACCATCCTGGCCCTGCTGGAAGAGGAGCCCTCTTCGGTCCTCGAGCAGAAGACRGGAATTCGTTTGAGCATGGGCTTCCCGAGCAGGAAAGAGGCTCCTTGGGTTACAATTGGGAATTGCATAGGGTGGGGCTTAAAGGGGGATTTGGGGAAGAATGTGCCAGATGGGGGTGGGGGAAGAAGCATATTAACAACTGCTGTTCCTGTGCTGCACAAGCCAAACCCCAAAACACAGCAACAAAAACATGCAACAGCTAAAACTAATGTGAGGCCTCCTGCAAACCCTGAACTGGGTGGACCAGTGAGTAATTTCATATGTTGGTTGTGGTTAAAAACATCCCGATATAGGCCTTGCCCCAGATTGTAGAGCATCATATTTAAACTTCACCAATTATAGAACAGGCTGTGCAGAGGTTGCCTGTGTTTGCCTAAAATACGGTGTTTATTTACCATTAGACTGTGTATTTACTGTGCCACTCTGAGCACAAAATAGCGGCATACTGTAATTCTCTAGCTGCATATAACAGAGTCTTGTAAAATGGGCAGCCCGGGATGCGCCTGGGAGCGAGCGCGGGGATCGCGGGTGAGTCGGKAGAGGCTTGGCAAGCCGCCTTTCCGCGCCGCTCTCCCATCGCTGACGCTGGAGGTGCGCTCGCTCGGGTGTGCGAGGAGATGCATCTCTGAGATCAGCCGGCTTAAGGAACACATGCTTTGGAGTAAGAGCGGTGTGCTTCATTAGCAGAGTGTTAACTGTGGGATTTGCATGCTGTGTAATTTCCATTTCATTTCCCAGTATAACTATATGAAAACTATTAGGAGCAGCAGGACAAATTACCAATTTCCCTCTCCAGTTTTTAATTTTTAACTCTTTGCCAAAAAAAAAAAAAGAATCACACTTTTTGGGGGACTACTTAACTGGCACGGACCCTTGTTATGGTRGAGGCATATAGCTTTTTCTTCTCTCATCTGAGGTTTTTCTCTGAAGCTGGGACAAAAGCTGCTGGGATTCTGTATAAACGAACATTTAGGGAGAGTCATATAGAAAGCAGGGACTTTATTTTGTACGACCTGGAGAAAGGCTCTGCTTTTTTCTCTTTTGCCAGTGTGTATGCAAATCTGGCTCTTACTGCAACTTAACAAATCATGTGCTGGTTTGTAGTTTCATTAGTCAGCCTTTTCCACCACCTGTGCGAGAAGAGTTTATCCAGAAGTTAAAAGCACTGTTACATGCATTTAAAGACAAACATATTGATCTCCAGTTGACTTCTTAAACTTGACCCACCTGACAAACTTTGTGCTTGAGCCATAGCGATTGATTTGGGTTTTTCTGCTTTATTTGGAACCTCATCCAGCTGGATGGGTTTCTGTTTTGGTCTTCAGTCATTTGAGATCGTGAAAATACCCAGGCCGTTGGGGAGAGGAGAAAGGGAACACCCCCGGGTCTGCCTCTTTCCGCTCGCCCTGTCTCTGCTAGAGAGCGTTGCCTCTCCGGAGCCGGCTGCCGTTGGCACRGCCGCCTGCGCCTCTCGAAGCCCCTCGGCGAGCGCGCTCGCGGTGCGGTGCGGTGCGGTGCCAGGCGCTCCTGTCGCGGGTTTCGTTGCGTCTCCTCTGAGCCGGTGAGCTACAAAGGGATTGTACGGCATGACAGGGAATTTCAACCGCCGCGTTATCTCAGAATTGGCCGATTGATGGTTGCAGTTCAGCATTTCAACATTGTGAAAGCCAATACAATTTGAGTTAGCGGTGATGACTGCCAGTTTAAATACCGCAGTGAATTTCTGTCAAATAGCTAATACACAGAAAGGGGAATTGCAGAAAACTTGATCACCAGAACCACTTCGGTCGATTTTGGCCTCGAGCTACAGAAAATGAACTTAAATCTAGTTGACTGTTGCTACATACTTTTTGTGGTATTACTCTGCCTGCATGGCCAACTTAGAGCGTAACTTGAAGGAGAGAAAAATCAGAATGGTGTTTGGCTGCCTGAGACTTTTACTTCCTCCTTTCCCTCCTCTGCTCCACCCAACCCCCCAAGAAAAACTCAGACTTATGAGCATTTGAAGCAGTGTTTTCCGTGCAGCGGAGTATACAGAATAGCAGCTTAAACTCACTGTTAAGCGTACTCTGTTTGTTAGAGAGAAAATCAGTGCATCACTCTAACTTCAGAAAAATGATCTAGTTTGTCCTGTTTAACTTCTCCTGTCTGKAAGGATGCTCAGCTGAAACAGGTGGTTGCTGCTAGAAAGATTGCGATTAGCTGCAGGAAGATGGTGCGGTTGGTGCTTGTGCCTGCTACTCGTGTTTGGTTGGGGGAGAACCGGAGTTCCTTTTTCCCTCAACACCTAAAACTTTTCCTTGGATTCAGCTCTGAACAAGTGGATTTCTAAATCCACTGAATTTCTAAAGTCACTGAAGCTAGATGAAAATAGCAGCTGTGGTCYGTTTCTCTGAACGCAGGGATTGCTGGCATTTGTGCTCATGACTCTGCTCCGTGGGGAACAAGGTGTAAGCCACAGTGGGAAGACGACCAACAAGGCTGGAAGGATTTTGCTCTGTTGGTTGTACAGACTGGAGATATCGTCTAGACGCCGGGTTATGAACCCTAAAACCTGCTATTTCCCCAGTTGTAAACTCTCTGCTGTGTCAGATTTTGCCTTTCTGTGCAGACTGTGGAGGCAGAATGTAGGAAATTCTTTTTCTCACAAGAAAGCAGTTGTTCGCAAACCCATCCCTGCCCTTCGCACCCTCGTGTCATTAGTTTTCCACCAAGGAGGAGAGCCCAGCCAGCCGAGGAACAAGCGCCTGTCGTTCCCGTGGCTGTGCATTAGCATCCTCGACCTGTAGGAAAAGATCTTACTGTTGTAGAAGGCTCTTGTGTTTCATGTACTGGACAACTCAATTATCGCAGGCGTGAACTCGTGGTGGTGAGCAGCGCAAAGCTGCGATCCGTGCAGCTTCGATGCGACGCGGCACGCCGCTGGCGGGTGAGGCGGCCGGCTGCAAGCGTTGGGCAGGACTCCTCGCGGGGGCTGATGCCCCTCATAAACGAGGGGTGAGTGGTTCAGTGTGACTGCTGCCTCTCCCAGGGCAGGGTGCCTCGTCGTTCCAGGACCGCCGCAGGCTGCAAGGCCGTCGCTCCAAGMGCCTGTGGGTTCTTGGTTGTGCGGGGTCGGGCGTTGGACCAGCACGTGTGATGCTGGTCCCTGAGTATTTCTACTCTGCTGGGAAGTGGTCAACCGTGAGCTTTTTGGAGCCGCTTTACTATAAATGGGGTGACTTTGAGAGCTGGCTCTGGGCTCCTGATTTGGGGCAACGTGGGAACATCTGCTGGGAGCCGCTTTGTGCAGAAGCGCGATCCCCAGGGGCCATGGCTGTGCCCGTGGGTGCTGCTGGCACTGCACTGCCTGAGCACCTCCGTGCTGGGAGCCGGCCCTGGCCTGCTTCCGCGGCGTCCGTGGGGCTTGGCTGGTGCCACGCATGCTCACGTGCCTGCTGTTTTCTGCCTTGAGACCGAGGTCTGTCTGAGCCGTGTCCAGATCTGCTGCGTGGGGACAGAGTTCCCCGACAGGTACGCGGGGAGAGGAAATTCCCTTCGTGAGTGGCAGGTTGCCAGGAACAACTGCAGAACTCCCTGTTAAAGAAGAGGAAAAGTAATAGTAATAATAATTAAAAACCCCAACCCCCCTGAAATTCCATTGCCTGGCAGCACAGTGGCTTCCGCCTTTGCTCGTTGTCTAGGGTCGGTTACACGGTGGATGGAAGAARGATCTTTCCTAGCAGGAGACAGCTCTGCGTGCCGCGGAGGTCACCAACATACCCTGTCCTTCCGAAACCGGTGTTGGGGCTGGTTTGTCCGTGCTGCGTGGAAGCAAAAGTGTCCCTTTAAAACGCCACTTCCACTCGAGCTCTGTGCAAAGTTGGCTTTTTTTTTTTTTTTTAGTAGTGTTGGCTGTTGTTGTGGAGAAACCTCCACTGTTGCAATTTCGCTGTTTCCAAGTACTAACGCGTTCGAATGGAGGGCTGTTCAGCAGCAAAGGAGCCGCAAAATTCTGCGGTTTTAGTGATACCTTTCTGTAGTTGATATTGATGGAAAAGCCAACTGTGCTAAACTTGAGGTCAGAGCACGGAGCTTATGTCTTAGTCTTTGACTGGGGAGCCTAAATATTTATCCTGTTCTGTCCCTAATGAAAACAAATTGTCAACAGTTGTTCAGTAACTGACTAAATTAAAATCTGTAATTAGTCAATTAGATTAAAGAGTTGGCACAACCTGATTGTATCATGCTGGTTAGGTTATTAAGAGAAAGGGTGTGATTTTTAATTACTGAATGCTAATTTTGACAGTTTCAAATGGAAACAGACGTTTCCCCCCCTCTATTCTGAGTGCCTCTGTAAAAGTAAGGCACTGGAATGTATTTTATGTCAACAAATGGTGTGAAGATGCAAAGTTTCTCTGGTTTGAATCCACAAGGGGTTTCTACTGAAAAGTGGGGGTGGGATGGGAGGAGAGGAAGTTGCCTTAAAGAGCGTATTTTCTTATAATTCTGTCTGACAATGGGAGGATAAATGGATTTTGTAGTGCGACTGGCAGACGAGGGAGGCTCTGGAAGCGGCCCCTGCGAACGCGCAGGGGATCCTGCCGCTCGCCGCTCTCCCCCGCGCGCGCACGCACGCGTTCGGGAGCCAGCTGCTCCGCGGCGTCTGCCKCGGGTTAGCGCCGCGCGTCCTCTCCGCGGAGCGGGGCGAGCCCGCCCCGTCGGGGGGCCGCGGCGGGAGGGGAGCGGGAAGCGGCTGCGCKCGCCGCCCGGCCGGAGGGCTCGGGCTCTCCCGTGCCGTCGCTCGCCGAGGCGGTGCGTCATCCGTGCCGGCTTTGCACGGGGCGGCCGTGCCGTTCTTTATCTCCGGCTCCGCTTAAGGGCTGCCGGAGCCGGCCTGGAGCTGGYGGCGAGCAGGGACGGAGAAGCGGCCAGCTCGCGGCTCRGGGAGGAGGAGGAGGAGGCAGGGCAGGGGGAGGCAGGCCGGCGGCTCCCGCCGCGCTTGTGCCCAGGAATCCCATTGTTTGCCCCGAGACACGGCCACGTGCGGCTGCTCCGCTCTGGAGGCCTCCTCTCGCGCGCCCCCGGCCCCGCGAAGCCCTCCCCGCCGGTCGGGGCCGGGGGGGGCGGGCGCAGGCGAGGAGAAGCCGGAGACCCTGACAGATTTGTAGCTCTGGGTAAACACAAAGCTTGTAAACCTTCATTCATTTCCTTTCTGGGGTCCTTTCAGAGGAACAAAGAAAATGAAGGCGAGGGTGCGTGTGCRATTCGCGGGTGAAGCCGAGGGACCTGGCCGATGCTGAGGAGCTCGAGCGGCTTGGACGGCTCTTCAAAGCGTGTTGTGGGCCAGCGAGCGTGCAGGGAGGGGGCCCTGCCGCTCCTGGGGAGCGGGGCTGGGAGAAAAGCCTCCCCATCTCTGTTCTGGTTGGCAATTGGAAGATTTGTTAGGTCAGTACAACATGTATTGGGTATGAGTGAGGCTTTCCTGTTCTCCTGATCATTTCCTTCCTTACCTTGGAAACTTGGATTTTCTCCTACCTTTTGTTCCATATTTTCTCTTTTAAAGCAGTCTCTGAATCTATTGAAAACAGCTGCAAAAGCCAATCCTCGGAAACTAAAGGAATACTCTGACTTCTTTTTCTTTTTTTTTCCTTTTTAATACTGCACATGCATGTGTTCACTGACTCTAGAAATGGCCCGTAAGGCAGAATCAAAAGTAACCTTGCAACAGAGGCCAAATTAAATGGCAACTGACTGCATGAAATTCTTGCTTATGTGGGGGGATGGTTTAGAAGAGAACTGGGAGAGTTTCTGTAGCAATGTTTTGTAATTTTTTTTATTATTTTTAAGACCGTTATAACTAGAGGAGATTACAGATGGAGGAAAGACTCCTGCCCGAACGAGCTCACCTAACCCAGCTTTTTGGGGACAGACAACCTACCTCCRTGTCTCACCGCCTTGTGCAACTAGCCAGCGTTGATGGCCGCTCCTGGCGTGCCGGCTGGCAAGCGGCGTCTGCCGTGCCGTGCCGCRCCGCACCGCCGGCTGCCTCGCCGGGCTGCATCCCCGGAGAGCAGCAGCACCAGGTTCATTTTGCTCTAACGTTTCCTGCTGCTTGCAGGGACGTGGCAGCAGCGTGTGGTTTTTTTGTTTTTTGTTTTTTTTTCCCCCCTTTGAGCTTCAGCTGTGGACACCTCTCCGGTGTGTGTTATTTTATTGACCATTTACGGTAGATTTGAGTGTGACTCAAATGCCAAACAGAGGGAGGGGAATTAGCAGTTTGTTAGCGGTTTGTCAGGAAAGCACATTACTGACTCTCTTCCTCTTCTGTGCTCCAAACTACTGGTGCGAGAGCGCAGGAAGATGAACACTGCTGAGGCCGGGCGTCCGCCCGTCCAGGTTGCGCGCTCCCCAGGGCACGCGCGGTCCGGTTATGAGTGGCAGCCCGGCCCCGTGGCTGAAACTCCAGCCCGAGGCTGAGACCTGTTCTCAGCTCTGACCTTGAGCCAGTCCCCGTATTTCTCAGCCTGTTCTCCCTCTGACTCGTTCTCACGTGTTACTTTGCAGATCCCCGGCTTGGAAACCCTTCAGCTCGAGCTGGGCCTGGCGGTCCAGCTGGAGGGCCGCCGGGTGCCACCGAGACAATAAAAAAACCCGTCTGTAACAAAGGAGGGAGGGAAGGGGTTGTCTCGGCGCTCGCCGAGCGTATGCGAGATGCACATGGTGCACAGTCTCCTTGGAACAAAAACGCTCGGTGGGGAGAAGAGACTGCGCCGTCGGTGGGAGACACGGTGCCCTCGGAGAGTCTGGCTTCTAAAAAAAAACCCAATCAGCAAACCCTGAAGAGACGGTGCTAATTGGATTTTGTGTTTCCAGGACATGCGGAAGGGAGAGGAGTTGGTGAATTGTCTCCTGCTATTTATCTGGAGCCCAGGCTTTGACCCGTGCCTGCCGGGCGGCGTGCCCCCGCCGCGGAGGGTTTTCCCTGGCCGTGCAGGTGGGCTCCTGGGCACCGCCGCTGGCCTCCCACGCGCGGCTGCCGCGCCGTCCCGGCTCAGGCAGGGTTCGGATCGACCCTCCCGCCAGCTTTCCCGCAGCCTTTTGGCAGAGCCGGCACGGAAACCTGCTAGCCAGGATCTGCACCGACAGGCACGGCGTGGGGCCGCGGGGCTTTGTGCAGGGCGGCCGCCTCGGCTGCAGAAATAACCCGTCCCAGCCCCAAAATGATTTCGGAGATCGTCTGCTCGCTCCCCCCCAGCCCAGCAGCGCGCACGTCTCCTCCCTCCCCCCCCCCGGGCCGCTTTTGCCAGCGTCTCATAACGAAAGGCTTGCGAGAGGCAGGGTTGGGGGCGGAAGGGGAGATAAGGAAATAGCAGCGTGAGCTGGCGGAGCAGAGCCCCGTGGCCCCAGCCCAAGGGGAGCAGGCGCTCTTCTGTCTTTAAACTGCAAATGCTGTCGGCTCGGCTGCTCGCCGTGGGGGAAGGGAGCCGTGTCTGTACCCTGGTGACTTGACGAGAGGGAGGTTAGCAGCAGCTTCCAGTTTGAGCCCTGACACAGCGGGATGGGAGGAGCGAGGAGTAGCCGCGGCTCGCCGGAGCCGGCGCGCTCGCTTGCTCGCTCGCTCKGCGGCTCGCGGGTGCTTCCTGGGCTTTGTTGGACGCCTGCCCGGGGCTTGCCCCCCGCGCCGGGCCTGCCGTGGGGAGGAGGTGTGGGGCTGGCGGCCCGGCTGCCCGGCCTCGGGGGCTCCTGGGAGGCCGAAACGGCTCTTTCCTCTGCCCCATCTGCAGAGAGCAGCCCCTTCTCTCCCGCTCTGGCTTGGAGAGAAAATGTCTCTCCTGCAAGTAAACAAATACCCTGTGTTTGGTGGGGATTTTTTTCTTCCTTATTTCTTTCTCTCTAAATGCCTGCTTACRGCCCCAAGTGTTGGTAATCGATCCGTCCGCGAAGGAATCGGTGCCAGGAGCTGGTTTTGGAGATGCAGCTGCATTGTCAGGGGTGCCAAAGCGCAGGGTGGGTTTGCACGTGGGTTCAGAGGCAGGGCCCCGTTGCGGGGTCACATCCAGCAGCGGGGACCGAGCTGGGCAGGCCGAGCGGGACGAGTGCCCGCCGCAGCCATGCCGGCCACGGGAACCAGGTGCTGCCCGGTCCTGCCGCCTCGTTGCAGAGGCCGGCTGTGGGACATCCCACTTAGCTCTGCAGGTGCCCTTTGGGGCATGGTGATGGCCAGGGCGATGCCAGCTGGAGCAGATCCGGCACCCTGCAGCCCACGGAGGGGAGTAAGGGCGTCTGGGGGTGTTTGTGCCACGATTTGGCCATAAAAGGGTACAGCTCCCCCATGGGAACGCCAGGTTTTCTCCGAGGCTCTTTTGTCTTTGGGTCTATGCGCATAAAGATGACTTTTTGGAAGAAAGAAGACGATACGTATGCGCTCTCCTGCCCAAGTTAGATGCTGCATGCACGGAGGCTGCCGACGTCAGGATTGAGCAGTGTTTCCCCCACCCACCCCCATCTCAGGGCAGAAGTTGGCTCGCTGCGTGGGGGCGGTGGGGATGGAGCGAGGTGGGCGGCGTGACAGAGTAATGCTTTGCACGGAGACATCAAACGCTCTCCCGACCCGCAGGACTGCCTGCCTTCGTTACTCTTCCTAATTCATGGAAATTGCCATGAAAAGACAGATGGTTTTTAAAAGTTGATTTCTGTCTCCACTTTTATCTGCCTGGGATTCGCTTCTCTTTAGAGAGCAGAGACTGCCTTGGCTGGGAGAGGCAGGGCTGGAAGCTGTAGTACAAATTGAGGTTATTGACACTATAAGTCTTTGGTTTTTATATCTGTAGATTTCTCTTTGGCATATTGATGATTCGGGCTGCACACGGGTTAAGGCATCTCCATCTGTATACTGTTTGCTTAAGGAGAAATACTCAAGCGAGCAGCGGTCTGTCATGGGCTCCTTGGCTCTTGCCAGTGTGGGTCTGAGCCTTTGTATTTGCATGTCCGTTTGTGAGTAGTACTTGTGTGGTTTTAAAAGCACAACACCTCCTCTCCTGGGAGGAGGAATCTTAAGTGCCCAACGTAGCTCCCCCCCCCCACCCAGCCCCATACATTTTCTGTGTGTTACGTTTCTGACAAGCTCAGTCACAACACCAATCTGGATGTTTTGACTTAATTTTTTGAAATCGGAACACTAAAAATGACAACACTTTGTGCACCCTGGGAAAATGCAAAAGTTGGGAGGTGAGTGGCTGGGTTTGAGCTGTGCTTATTTAAAGATCCCTTTGCCCAGGATCCTCAATTGTTCCAGCCTTCTCTGAGCCTGAAGGCTGCAATTAAAAAAAGCTGGTTGAGCAGCCTTTTTACAACTGCTGTCCTTCTGCATGCCAAGCACCGTAAACAAGGGGCCGCAGTGGCTAGTGCTCCTCGCGCCTGGGAGTCACTTGGCCCCAGGCGGTAGCCCAGCGGCTCCGACTTTGGAAAGCAGAGGAGGTTATAAAAGTGGGAGCATTTTTACTGCAGTCCTCGTAGGCGACCCCCTTGCACGGTGCTTGGTCCTCCGTTCGAACCAAGGATCCCTCCTTCATTGGGCTTCCCTCTTGGCTTCCTCGTTGCGTGCTCCACGGTTGCTTGCATTTGCACGTGCATTCATCCCCTCTACTTTGTCAGAACCCCAACTTCAATCATCGGGGGCATTTTTTCCCCCCTTTTTTTACTTTCCCTGCTGCAAATCGCGCGCAGGCCCCTGCGCGGGGCCGAACAAAGGGCGGGCGGCGCGGCGGGGCGCGCGCCCCCGGACCCCGGCAGATGCGGAGCAGCCAGCCGCCGTGGGGGAGGGCTGCGGATTTGCATAACTGATTGTTGCCCTAGGGATTAAGGGGGGAGGAAGGGAAAGGAGGCCCTGGGAGCACAAAGACGACCRCGGAGGATGCACGGTTTGTCCGGCYCTGCCGCCGTTCCTGCGGGCCGGGCCGGTGGCACGCGTCCTGCCCGATGCCGCGCCGGCGTCCGGGTTGGTGTCACGAAGCGGGTCGGAGAGGGCTGCCGGCAACCCGTCTGGCTGCCGAGGGAGTGGGGTTTTAACAGCCCTGATGTCTCATGTGAAAGGCAGTGACTCTGCAGCCTGTCATGTCAAGATAAAGTCCAAAGGAAGACCTCTGGCTGTGTCTTAAGCTAACATTTTTTTGAATTTTTTTTAATGTTTCTGTGTAAACCCTTAAATATTTGATCTTGAATGTCTCTCCTCCCAGGGTGCAGCAGCTTTCTGTAGTGAAAATGAGCTTTTGCTGCCCATCCTGGCTGCCTGTAACAGGTTCTGGGTTTTTCCTCTCCTTTTCCCCGAGTCAGAGTTGACTTCATACAACTTCACAGGGCTGAGCTTGCACCTCTGATTATTATTTTTTTAGATACAAATAAGCTTTCAAAGCAGAGGATGTATTACAGCCCCAGCTCTGTCTTACTGGAGAGCTTGCAAGCGAAATGTGCCTTGCAGCAAGACGTGTGAGCAGCACCATCCTGCCCCTGTGCAAAGCCAGGCGGAGGTAACGTCTTGCGTATGCACAGCGTGCAAGGGTGGGCTGCTGGTTTCCCGTCGCTCCTACGGCCGTGCCCGGCGTTCTCAGCGGGCACACGAGCTGAGAGCAGGTCCCTGTTACGTGAGTTTTTTTTTTTTTTTTCCATTTCATACCAAAAATGAAACAAAGAAAAAAAAACTCTGGATTGGAATTCCTGTTTAGCTGTGCTGTGGGTTCAGCAGGGAGAGCAGGCGCAGGCTGAACTCAGCGTGGCCTGGAAGCAGGGAGCAGGAGTCGTGCGCCCTGGGCTGCCGAGGCCGAGTGCACTGCGCGGAGAGCCAGGCGTTTACCAGCTCTCGCCCCGCTCCTGCATGTGCCGTGGCAGCCGCTGAGCCCCTCTCCTGCCCCAGAGCAAGGGCTTCCCTTCTCCCAAGGCACCAGGGTTTGTGCAGCTGCCACTGCGCCCTCGAGGCACCGAGCCCAGCAGAGACAGCCCATTACCAAGTGAGATGGCCATTTGGCCATACAGATGCCTTTCTCTCCAAGCTGGCTTGCTATGAGGGTGTCTGAAGGGCTAGGCTTTATTTTTATTTTTTTTTCTTTTCTATGAACTAGAAGGTGAAAAAGCCTCTATGATCTGAGTACGTGGAGACGCGGTCACGAGAGATTGAGCCGCCGCAGCGTAGCAGGTTGGTGCTGGTCGGCTGGGCTGAGGTGACTCTGTGTGTACTTTGAGAATACAAACCAAAGACCTCCTGGCTTAAACAGGCAGAGGAGGAGGCGAGGAACATGGATGCAGTCGGTTAGCACAGCCCAACTTGCAAGAAATAAGAGAGTTGTTTGCATTGCCTCCACGCTCTGCTATCAGCTAGCAGTGCTCTGAGCTCTCTTACCCTACRGGAGAAGGGGAGTTGCTGTTTAGTTTCTATCATTAGCTTTATTTTGCAACTCAGTTTCTGGGCAGTCGATCAGTCTGAAGAAGAGTTGGGAGGTCATTTTAGTGAAGAAAAAAAATGTCAATGTGTGCAGGGGAAGGGGGGAGGGTGCTTCCTTGCAGAAAACTCTCCAGCCAATCTCTCTTGGGGTTAGCAGATAAGCCTGCAGCTTTCTGCCTCTGCTCCCTGTGTGAGACAGGGCACATCTAAAGCGTAGGCGGCTGCAGAGCCTCGCTTGATCCCAAGGCAAAGCTGCTGTCTCTCCTGAAGGCCAGGAGTACAGCTGTGCATCTCCGAGCGCTTCTGCRAGCCCCCTTCCTCGGGCTGACGAAGGAATGATACCGAGAGCGCGGGGGGGGAGCCGCTCGAAACCTCCTGGCGCCTTTYGTGGAGGAGGGCGGCTGGGCTTTGCTCACCCCTCGGTCTACGGGAGAGAACGTCCTCCTTCCCCAGCCCAAGTCAGTTCCTGTTTGACTCCAAGTGGGCCATCCACCCCTTGTTGTTTGGTTACCTCCTGTTAACGTAATCCTGGAGCTGGTGGTCTGTGTCATGTGAGGGCAGCRCCAGCCACTTCCCATGGCAGAGAAGCTGACCAGATCTTTCAGACAGCAGCACGTTGGGCCTCCAGCCCTTGACCAGCACCATGTGGGGTCTCCAACAYGGGCGGCCGGTGACTCTGCTCCGGTTGCGTTATCAGCGTTCGCGTTATCAGCATTTGCCAGCAAGGCCCCGTGCCGCTGATGGGACTCGGCGGAGCAGCAGTGTGAGTCTCGTCCCCCCCCACACACACTCCAAGCCATAATGGTGGTGTTGGCTGCTGCGGGCACGATTAGCGTGACTCCCTTTGCAGGACTGGCGTGTCCCGTGCTCGTCACTGGAGGGCAGGGGAGGGGGTGTGGAAGTGATTCATATGTTCCCGGTGCGTGTCTTCATGCCTGAAAGTAAAACTTGTCATTGTGGCTCCCCTCCTCCCAGCGAGGAGGAGGGAGCGATGCTCGCTCTCCCTCCCCCTCGGCTCCTTTCTCTGGAAGAGCTGTGCAGCTGGTGTCGGTGTGTAAATCACACCCTGCCTCCCTCTCCTGGAATTGCTGCCCATCTGGCTGCGGGATCAGGAGGTGAAGCCAGGATGTCTTCATCGCCCAGGCTGAGCGGTGACGGAGGGCTAACCCCGGTGTGGTTTTTACACACCCGCGTGCACGCACGATAAAGCATGTTGAAAGGCCAGCTTTGTTCCAGCGGGTACGTCCCGCAGTCGCCAGCCCCGCTGACCTGCTCTCCGGTTTWGCAGTTTGATGTGGCCGTAGCCAGTTGGGGGTCACCTGCAGGAGGGGAGCCCCCGTTGTGGAAGCCTCCTCTGACCCTGGATATGTAATGTGTAGGCTTACCCTTGTCRCAGCCTGCCGGGGCTGAGCTGGGTTAATGGCTCGCCTCCAAGGAGCAGTGTAAGCTCTTCATGGTTTAGGCAGAGCTGATCTCCAGCCACCCCCAGGGTGGGAAGGTTGGGATAAAGGTGGAAGTACAGCCTGTGTCTCCATGCGGGAGCCTGGAGTCCTCCAGCATAGGCAGASTTGCCATCAGATGGCTCATGGCTTCAAAGCTTTACGTTTTTATGTTTTTTCTTTTTTCCTTTGCCCAGTGATGTTCTTGGGTGTTTCAGGGCTGCTGAAGTTTGCCAGCTATGCGTCGGCCAGAGGTGCATCCTTGTGCTCTCAGGRCTGTTAGCAGCAACTTTAGTCAAACTTTCTATAACAACTTGCAGCGTGTTCTGCCCTCTTTGCTCACAGCTGCCCTGGGAGAGYGGGGAGAGCTATGGCTCGTTGGCATCCAGGGGTCCCCCTCTGTCAGGTGCAGGGCCCGTGTCCCTCTTGGCCACGTAGGTGAATTTCTAACTGGCTTTAGGATAGCTCCACTGTTTTTGTTGTCTCACTACTGCAAAGTATATTCAAGAGAGGAAAGTGGCAGCTTTGAGCACGTGAACTTGTTCCTGAGGGRGCCAAACCTAGGCTTCCTGCTCTGTCTGTTGCTTGTGTCACTTGTCTRTGTCTCAGGGCCATCAAGACTCTGCCTGTTGGAGACTTTCTGCCACCTCTGGATGTAGTAGGCTCAAAGGCRTTAACTGGAAGGCATATTTGGTTTTGTAAGATCTTGTTGAGTTGGGACTAGTAGTGCAATTTGAAAGGAGGGCCTTGCTTCAGTGTGTTTAATCATCTTTCACATCAGGGTGGTTTTCAGAACCTGTGTTTGGGTAAGGCACAGCTGGGTCTAGAGTCAGGCTTGTAAGGAAACAAATGATGGTCCATATTGCACATGGGCACCTTCACCTGAATTCAAAGCCAATTTTCCACAAAGAAATATTTGCTCTCTGATCTGTTTGGTTTATCCCAGGCATTACATTGCTAATACTGCTCAGGTGCTTCAGGCCTTCACTGGTCTTTGAGAGGARGTTCAGGCTGGAGCTTCTAGGGCTCTTTTCATTATTAAAAACATATTTACTTGGATGTCTTGGAGCCTTTCTGGGTGTCATGGCATGTCCTGACAACTTGTCTGTCCTTACCTGTAGTCATCAAGGAGTTTTCAACATGACTTATATAAAGCCGTTGTACTTGGATTGCTCCACCATGCTGCACAATGGATTCTTTGTCATCATGCCAGCTAATTAATTTTAACTTTTGCTGTTGCTTCATTTTGGTGCACTGTCCGCCTGGTTCATTTGAAGCTTTTTTCCCCCCCCTCCTTGAATATTTTCTAGCTCTCATAGCAGTTTGACTTGTTGCTGAAAATGAACAAAACAAGCTGGCACTGCTCTTGCTCGTCTCCTGGAGAAGGAACTTCCCTTGCACGCTGCTGTCGTTGAGTTACAAATGCATTGATTGGGGGTCGGAGGGTTGGGGGTGAGGAAAGCTATTAGAAGGCTGTACTGAAAGTAAGGTTTCTCCAGTGACTGATTTCTCCTGTTTGGCAGCTGAAGGTCCCTATGCATAACATCCTCTGATGAAAATAATAGGGTTTCGTTGCTTGGCCAGTGATTGGCATTGTGTGCATCTTGCAGCAAAGGCCTGGAGAGGTGAAAGTGTTGGTTGGATCTTGAAGACAAAAGCCCCTGTTCATCACTCCGTCAAGGAACTCRTGCTTGGGAATATAAATGCAATTGCATTTAATGTTGATTATTTCTTGAGGCCTGGGATCTGTTTGTTTGCTCTCTGAAAAACAGGTGTTTTTCCATTGCCTCTTGCRTCCTGTGAGCAAACATCTGCTCCCCCTTTGCTGACACAGAGCGGGGTAACGCTCTGGTGGCTAGGGGGACTTCACGTTCCTCCCATGGCCCYCTTTCAGCTGGCCTGGCGCTCCATCGGGCTCTTGGGCGTGCTGTGCAAGCACCTCCCAAATCCCAGGCATCGGGGCCAGCTGAACCTGTGCCCAGCACTGGGGACAACCACGAGCAGGATGGGGCTCTTGAGGAGGAACCCTCAGGGCTTCACTAGCAGATCTGGTGGGATCATCTCCTGCTGCAGCTGGTGAGCAGAGAATGCCAACAGCAGCCCAGGCCTGGCATGGCTCTGCCGGGGGAGAGCCGGCTCCTGGAAAGAAAGGTCAGGGTGAGAGGGTCCTGGGGCGTGAGGATGCTCTTGCATCTGGACAGGAGTGCACGTAGTGTCCTGGGAGGGGTGGAGGGGCACTGATGGAGGAGGCCTGCACCCCTGAGTTGGTGATGRTGTGGGGAGAGGGAAGATGTAGTGGCTGCAGCGTGGGTCACCAGAYTGGAGTGATGCAGTGATGGCATTGGGACCGTGGCAGGGGTGGATTGCAAGGCTCTCATGGCCTACAGAAAGGGGCAAGCAGGCAACCCCCATACCTGTCTCGCAGGAATTCTGCACCCTTCTGTCCCCACATTGAGACCTTCCTGTGCTAGCATGCAAGGCTTGGCAGGCTTGGGTTGCAGGAGGGCTTGTGCAGAGCAGGGAGCTGCAGCTTTGCACGTGGCTTGTTTCCGTAGCCGTGGATGGGCTGTGGGCACCTGCAGGTCCCTCGCTCGCTTTCCCTTCTGCAGCTCCAGTGTGTAAAGGGCTGAGCCACTGGCAGCYGTCTGATCCGTAGGTCCTCCTCCTTCCTTCTCTTTGCACCTGGCTGTGGCACACCTCTTGGTGCTGTCTTTCTGTGCACGGAGGAGGCTCAGGAGTGAGGAGCGCAGCAGTCGGGGTGCCTGGACTCATCCTGTCGTGCGTGAGTGGCGTCACACGACGAGAGGTGCTGGGAGGCAGGCGCACAGCCCGCGCGCGTGTCCGTCAGGAGCTCCGCCGCCAGCGAGTGGCGAGTGACCCCGGGGAGAGCTGGGTATTGTCTGCACTGCTGCGCGGGGTGGGGAAGGGAGGAGGGTCGAAATCTTCGCATGCATAAACATGAACTTAATTTGAACTGATGGGTTTTGTCTGAATGTCGCCTGGCTTGCCTGGGAGTAAAGGCTGTGACAGAAGGGAGCTCCCCACCAGTTCAGGATGGAAACGGTAGCAGGTCAAGGAATATGAAATTGATGCCTTTGTGTTTAATCTGGTTATAAGGACAGCTATTAGAGATAATGAATTTTGCCTGTCCCCATCATTGTAATACAAGAACCTAAATGTCTTTCAACATAGAGAAGGTCACTCCTCTTTATTTCTGGTTGTAAATTTTGCTGGTTACAGATGTTTAGTGTTGATATACATAGCTAATTAAGTTCTTCCTTAAGCCAGTTGGCAAAGGTGGAGGGGTGCCTGTGTGTGAGGGGAAAGTTGGAAGGAGGGACGTGTAGCTAAYCCTTGCAGTGCGCAGCCTTGCGATGCGCTGGCAGCAAGGAGACCTTTGCGAGGGTTGTCGGGCTGTCAAGCCACCTCGGCACAGCACTGGAACAAAACTGGTTGTTCTTGCTTGGCCCCTMGCAGCTCTTCTTTCTGTTGAGCGGGCTGGTAGGAAGAAGGTGACTATGGAAGCAAATTTTCATCTTGTCGTCCCAGTGTGGGGAATGTGGAGTTGCTGTAAGCAAAGCAGGTGCCTCCAGGCGGGAGCTGGAGGAGGGTGCGCGGGAGCTGGAGCCTTCTCCAGTGCGTGTCCTGGGAGCTGTGCACCAGCATGCGAGGGAGGAGGTGCTGGCTCAGGGCRTAAGGCACTGAACCAGCTGCTCTTGTGATCCCATGTGGAAGAAGCGATTTGGCAGCTGCTGCTGTGGTCCCTGCTCTTTGGATTTGCAAGTTAAGCTGTGCCACAAAAACTTCCTTTGCTACCAGGCAGTTGCGAAACCCCATTCCCGTTTCCTCCCCGATGGGCGCTTGCAGGGCTCCAGGCTGGTGAACACTGCTCTTGCAGCAGCAGGACAGGGCTCCACACAGTCACGCTGGGCTTTACAGCCTGGCGAGGTGTGGACTTGGATACCTAGGAGCCCATGGGCTTAAAACACAGTGTCTGGCCTCACACTGTCAGGCGAAGAGAGCTGGGCCTGGTTCGCATGTTCGCTCGGAGGTGGAGGGGGCTGGGCTCGAAGGGGCTCAGCGCGCAAGCGTATGCACCCTCCGGGTTGTGGTGGTGCGACGTTCAAAGCAGCCCTCTGCAACCACAGAGCAGCCTGTAGCAGCAGAATAGCAACTGTGGGAGGGTTTAGCTCGGCCATTTCCRAAGACATCTTCTAGCTCACCTTTAGCAAAGGTGTGGGCAAGATGCCCAGTTCCAGCCTCGCTCCCAAACTTTACTGTGCTGCCTGGCTCCTGTCTGATTTGGGACAGGAAGCGCAGCCAGCTTCACGCTGGTGTATGTCCTTCTGCTTCTTKCCCTGAATCCAGGTGTTTCCCTCCCAGCTAAGCCTCTGGGGTGGGCCAAATGCTGCGGGAGCCCGGCAGAAGCTTGCCGGGTGGTTTTCTGCTGTGGTTGGGTGCCCAAAGCCTGTGCAGCCCTGCTCATTCCAAGCTGTAATTTGAAGGGAATTCAGCAGGAATTGTAGCATTCGATTTGTCCCTGCTTTGACCTGAGGGCGGTAAAGGGTGATGAAAAAGGATGGATGCTGTAATGTTATACTGTGTTGCTGCACTGGTCAGTGTAAAGAGTTAGTTACAGTCTCATGTTCTCATCTTATGCAGGACACCCTWCTGAGAGCCAGAAAAATATGTGACATTGGCTGTTAAAACAGCTCTCCCAGTGCCCTGTGGTATGCGCTGGGTATGTAGCCTGGCAATTACACGGTTAATTCTTCCGCTGACCATCTTTCTGTACTGTTGCCAGTTGAGGCTTTTTCTTTTCTAAAGAGATTTTGACTCTGGGAATGACAGAGTATTAAATTGCTTTGACTGCAGACCAAATACTCCACAACACCAGTGTCGAATTAGCACTCAGAGTAGGTGGGTATCTGCCTTCTAGCCAGGGCATCACGTGAAGCTGTTTTGTGTTGTTTGTGTGTGTCTGCAGCCCTTAAACGCGTGTGGAGCCCAACTCTGGGGTTGGATCGGGACGAGGCCGTGCTGCTACCAGAGCTGACGTGCCGGGAGCTGGTCCCTTTTAGAGTCCGTTGGGCAACGTCTCAAGCGCTCCATATCTGTATCCCTTACATAATACGCGCTGGCAGATGCCCAGATTCAGGTTAAGTGTGCAGCCTAGTGATAAACTCTCCAAACAGTGGCTGCAATGGCAAGTCTGAACCCTCCTGCCATTATATCTTTATCCCGGCATCTCCCGCCGCCCCAGACAGGCTGGTCTTTTATTTCRCTCCATGCAAACACCCTAACAATGTCGCTCTCCCTCAGCAATGCTTAAATGCTGGTAATTGCTGACCAAAGGCAATCCCTGACGTTTCCCTCAGACATTTTGTGCCAGCCACTGGAAGGTGGCTGAGCCGGGAGGTGTGGAGCGGGGAAGGCACCGTCCTTCGTGCCCGGGGCAGGGAAGGACGGGGCGAGGGAACTGAGCTGCATTCAACCGTCCTTGTCTTGCATTTAAAACTCGGCATGTGCTTTTCTTGCTTTCTGTCTGGCCCTGCTTTCTTCCCTCTCTGGATTCCAGGCACTTCTCTCTCCCTTCACTCCTGATTTATGCCACTCTACATTTTCTCCTCGTTTCCATGCATTTTTCTCCCCTCCCTTTTTTTTTTTTTTTTTTGTGCTGCTCATGCATTGCCTTGCTCCTTTTTGTTTACAAGCTTTTCTGCTTTCCCAGAAAGGTGTAAACGCTTCCTGTTTTTGCACGTTTTTAAACAGATTTTTATTATCCCCCTTCTCTTCCACTCCTTCCTCCAAAACAAAGCTGATTATTCATCACCCCTTTCCCAGCCCCCGAGGCCCTGACAGGTAGTCATCACCTTGCCAGCTTTGGCTGCTGCCTCCCAGCTTGCTGTTTTTTTGGTTGCTTAGGAGTGGTCCCTGGAGGGTGAAGCTGCCTCTTGGGGTGCGCTCGGCCGGGGCCGTCCCGGTCCTCGATAGGTGACGGCATCCTGCTGTGCATCGCTGGTGCTGGGGCGCGGGCAGCGCCTTCCAGCACGGCCCTCCACGTTGCCGTGCCCTGCAGCGCTTTCCTGCGCGCGCTTGCTCCGCTCCTCTCCCTGGTTCCTGCCGTTTGGCTTCCTCCCCGGTTATGCCGCACGGATGAGGCTGCGCTCCCGTCGCCCTGCCAGGATGTGGTCCCCGCTTGGCCGGAGGGAGCGCGGAGGCAGCCGCTCGAGGGTGGGGGACCCGTGTCGGTTGTTCGGTCCTGCAGCTCCCACCGAATGTGAAATACTCTGGGACGTCTCAACTTGGTTCCTCTTGCACAGCAAGAAGATGACTTGAAAGCCCCCCCCATGACCCTTCATACCGTTAATGTGCAGATAAATAGCTCTTTCCCGGAGCCGCGACGCATTCCTAGAAAGCCTCCCCTGTTCTGTGGCTGCTGCTAAAATTACAGAGTTGACAAAAGCACATGGCAGGATTGGCCCTCTTGCCTGACTGTGGCTTCTTCTTTTTTTTTTTTTTTCATATCGTCGTGAACTGCAAATTGTACGTTCACGTGGAAAACGTGCGCGCGGTCCTCGGAGGCTGCAGACTCGCCCTGCGAGACAGGGGCGTGCGAGGAGCCGGGTGGCTTAATTATAATGCTTTGGGGCATTTCTGCCGGGAGCTAGCGTGTGCGCGCAGGGGAAGGGGGCCGCTGTTGTTTGGCAGCGCGAGTGCAGCATTGACCATCTGTCCTCTTTAGTACGGCGTCGGGCTGCCGTCTGTTTACCGCAGAAGGACTTGCCCATATTCTGTAATACAAGACCACTAATTCCGACCACGAGGGGTAGTAAAAGTTCCATTTTGCTTTGTTTGTTCCCATTTCATATGCGCAACTTGACTTTTTCATTGCCTTGCCAGGCACATAGAAAGTTTGCTAGGTTTTTGTGTGCGTGTGCATATATTGAATAATTTTATTAGCTGCCGGGAGAAAAAAGCCCAAGCAACGGGCGTCGAGTAGGGAGGTTTCTTGGGTGCATTTTATTATTTCTTTCTCAACGAAACCCCCGTCTCCAGCGAGCCTCGTGCGGGTTCTGCAGCCGGCATTACCCTTCTGTGCTACTTAAAGGGTTAAAAATTATGGGGAAGTTCAGCTAGCACTTGCAAGATATGGTTGCCTTAGCAACAGGCCTTCTAATCTGGTAGGTGACCTGAGAGACTGTGGAAGATGCAGGGGTTGGTTTGGCATTTCATTATTTCATGAGGCTGCGGCTCTCCAGCTGGTTCGTTTCTCAGCGCGGAGCTGCTGCTCCTGCCGCCGCAGCCGCTGGCATTCCTAAACAAAGCCCCGGCGCGGGGGCCCGCCGGCGGCCCCGGGGGCGCGGGGGGCAGAGCGAGCCCGCCGGAGGCACGGCCGAGCGCTCGCCCTCGCCGCCGCGGCGGGGTTCCCCTCCAAACGAGAGCGGTGCGGGAGGCCGCCAGCCAGGCGAGCGTTGGGCGAGTTGCGCCTCGCCAAGGCGGTCTCCTGGCCTGCCCGCCTCCCTTCCCTCCAAAGGGTTCACCTTAGCTTAGCAAAGTGATGCCCCCGCTTCCCTTGCTGAGCTGAAAGTGTTTCCGTAGGTACTTTTGAAACCCTGAAAAAACAAATTCCGTTTTTTATGTGGGGATCGGGAAGGGGGAAAGCGCAAAAATAGACTTTCTGCACGAGAAGCTGGGGCTTGAGCAAAAAAAAAAAAAACAAAAAACAGTAGGGTACAAAGAGGTTAATGCAAGTCCGCAGCGGGTAAGGACAAGGAGAGGAAAGACGATATAAAAGGTTATGAAGATAAGATGTACCGGTCCAGCAATGACTTGCAAATGTTTTTGTGAAGACCGCTGGGTTTTGGAGGAGCACGGAGCGGGGTGGTGGTGTTGCGGCTGCTTTGGGCTACCCAGGACGA
This sequence comes from Rhea americana, assembly GCF_003343005.1. Classification (NCBI taxonomy): domain Eukaryota; kingdom Metazoa; phylum Chordata; class Aves; order Rheiformes; family Rheidae; genus Rhea; species Rhea americana. The sequence goes on from NW_028186390.1 coordinate 1,847,755, forward strand.
GGCGGTYGTCGTCTTGGTTTTGCTTGAGCCTTTGGCGGCTCAGCCCTCTTTGTGCTGGGCTCTCGATAAACTGGTTGGGCTTAAAAAGCAGAGGGAAGCAGGGCTGGTATTTGTGTACAGCAGCTGGAGCGCTACGGCGGTAGCCCCAGCCGAGGCAGGGACGGTTATTTCTCTCCTGCACTGGTTTCCRAGGGGGTTTATGAACTTTTCACGCCTACCTCAAATTGGGCTTTGCGGCTGTCCCGCTTCATAAAATGCCAGATCTCTGCTGAGCCAAGCGAGCATGCACGACACGAGCGTGCATGAACCGCGGCTGAGACCTGGGTGTTCAACACCAGAGCGGAGCTTTTCTTGCTTTCGCCTTGGAGATGTGTTGGAAGCTGGCTTTGCTCCRCTTCCCTGCGCTGTTGTGACCCCTCCGTGTAAAGCAGAGGCTATTGCGAGGGCTTGTCGTTGGTTCCTAGCGGTGGGACTGTCTAAATTAAGGAGCCACATCAGAAATTTCCTTGCCAAATGTTTGACCTCACTGAGTCTTTGGGGTTGGCAAATGGTGAAGTAGGACTGTGATCTAACTTTTCGGTACGTGCAGTGGTCGGTGCTGCGTGGGATTTGGATGAGCGTTTGTATCAAACCTGACAGCGCCCTGGCAAAACTTTGCACCTATTTGCTACAGTTCTGTCAAAAACATCTTTTATTGCTTGCTCTTTCCCAGGATGGCCAAGTAGCTCTCTATGCCTGAAACGAGTAAACTTTCATACTTGCTGTGCAATGCTAAGTAGTTACCTCGTTAGCTAATACTGTTAAGGTCCAGCCTCTTTGCATGCCACAAAAGCTGTTGCAAGCTGGATCCCACCGAACACGGGAATAGAACCTGCCATGGGGAAGGAGCCTTCCCAAGGTGGCAGTGCAGAGCTTTCTGTATGGCGCTGGGTAAGAGGGGCAGGTATTAAACGTAAAAGGCAATTGGTTTATAGGGGGGCAGATTCTGGCTCCGTCCTCCCGTGTGCACGCATGTGCATGCCTTGTGTACCTGTGCACATGCACACGCACACCTCCTTTCCGCGTGCCTTTAAAGCGCAAGTGTCATCAGTTCTTGGTCATGACACAACAGCACTTTGGGCCTTTTTACTGTTTTGTACTGTCTACCTGTCTGATTTTTCTAGCCTCTGAGGTGTGACTTGCAGGAGCTTTCAGTATGAACAGCATTAAGTGACGTTTGAGCTTTCTTGAAGGCTCAGGAGCCAAAGTTGCTTCTGAAGTAGGGCTTAGGTATTTCTGGAAGTTAAGCTTGTGGATCCTATCCTTTAGGGCACAGCTGTTGTGCTGTTGTGATCAGTGCACGTGGATAACAGGCGGGAGCTGAGCACGGGGAGCTTCTGATTCCCGTTGATCCCATTGACTGAGGCCATGCAGATCTCTCTTGTTTTTCATGTCCTAATATTGCACAGTTGYTCTGGCGGCTGCTTGTGAACACCAGGAGAGAGCTGCCTGTTTATCTGTGTCTTGAGCAGAAAGAGTACAGGGTTGGTCGTGGATCGAGGTGCTGATCTGTCGTCTTCCAGGTTTTATTCATCCCCAGACAAGAAGCCAGCAGCACAAAGCACGTACTTTCGTTACTTAAAACTGAGCTCTGTACAGAATGCAACTGCTGAAAGCAATCTGGTGTCTGAGATGCCCAGATTTATGGTTTCTGAGCGTAATTCTAGGTGTTGGCTTCCACTGGAAAGTAAAAACCTGGGCTGAGCTGTAGCTGTAGGAAATCGTATCTCTGCAAGCAGGCTGTAACACCACAGGAACTGCTGGCGGTGCATGACCTGGTGGTACATGGTCAGAAGGGCGATGCTGCAAGTCACAGCCTTGGGGCCCGGGCCCTCAGCTGTGAAACGTGCTTTCCTCTCCCTTCCCTTCTGTTTTCTAGAGCCTGAACTTGCTGATCTAGAGAGTGCCCTGCTTCGGGGCTCTGCTACTGCGTGCGTAGGCGATGTGGGGAGTGAGTCAGTAAGGGCAGTGGAGCTTCTGGCATTGCATAAGACAGTTAAGGGTGGTATTACTAATGGTTTACTGGGAAGAGACGCTAGGTGATAGAACAGTATGTTCTATTAATGTGGTGTTTCTGGAGGATAGCTAGAGACAGTTAGGTCACCTGGATAAATAAACTCGAAATTTAGAGGGCAGGAGTGGAAAGGGCTGGACTTTTTCCTGTTCCTTTGATGTCACCTTTGTTGGAGGCGCTGGGAAGTGGGCGAGTTATGAATTGGCTTGTGMAGGAGAGGAATTGAGGACAAAAGCTGATGGGGAGACCTGAAGATGAGACTCCTTTGCTGCAGAGCCAGGCTCAGGGCAGAGTGGCGGAGACCTGCAGTAGACAGGACGCTGGGTGGGCCCCACGTCCTCTGGAAGGCAGCAGTGCTTCCAGTTTCCATCAGGGTTAGCTGGAAGCTGGTTTGAGTGGCAAGGCTGAGGGGCCATGCCCCGTTACAGATGACAGCCCTGGTGGGTTGGGGCTGGGCACTTCGTCAGTGTGTAGTCCCCGTTATGCACCCGCATCAGCACCCGAGGTGCCCAGGGTGGGACCTGTCTGGTGCCTCCTTCCTGTTAGTTGAGAGGTGTTTTAATCCCAGGGCACTGACTTCGTCCTTCAGGTTGGATGTTGTGGGGAATTACCGCTTCCAGATCTTCAGCCGCAAGCGGAGCTGGGCAGCCCTGCGATCTGCTTAAAGAGCTCCCGTAGTTCCACCTCGAGATAAGAAAGCAAAAGCATTTAACAGTGACCCCAGAGAGAGCATTTCCTGCAAACGTTATCATTCAGATCAACGGAGGCCCATTACTGCTCTGTTGCTGCTGWGCCTGGTCTGAGAGGCATGGCGTGGTATCCATGACCGCTCACTGTGTGGGGTCGGACACAAGCAGGTTTTGTCCCCTGATTTCCCCCAAACAYGCTGGTTGACTACAGCGCTGATGAATCAATTAGAAAAATAACTTGCATCAGGGACCCCTCGCCAAAACGCTGGGAAAAGTCTCCCTGGAGAACAAGTGGGAGACTGTGTGCTCAATAAATCTGCTGTGCCTTGGCTCTCCCTCTCCAGTAAATCTTGCTGCTGAAGATCTCGTTATGTTTGGCAGGCGGGAGGGACGCAAAGGTCCTCTCGGAGACCGCGGACAAAAGCCACCCCGTCTCTTAGCGAAGTCGTGCCCTGATACCCGTGGGATGGGGAAAGCGGGGATTTCTATAGGGGACGAAGACGGTCGCACCTGGGGACGGCGGGTGTTGTCCTCCCTGCTCCTGAGGTCGCGGTGTGGAGCGGCTCGCTGGGCTAGAGCGGAGCTGCGGTGTCTCGGGGGCTCTGGCGACCGCGCCTCTCGAGGGTCCCTTGGGCTGACGCCCCTGCAAGGGGCCGGAGGCGCGCGTGCGTGGCGCGTTAAAACGCGGCGAACAGAACCTCAGCGCGGTTGCCTGTGGCGGTTGTGCTTTGGCTCCGTCGCGCAGGCTCGGCCGGTGAACGGCTACGCCGTGCCTGCTCCCGAAGGCGCGTCCCTGCCGCGGCGTCGCGCGGGGGCTGCTGCTCGGCCCGCGGCGGGATTCGCGGCGCCGGTGGCGGCCTTAGGACGGGTCCCTGCTCCCCAGGCCGCCTCCCCGTCCCCGCTCGCAGGGGCTTTGTTTCCTCCCTGCCTTGCACGCGCCGGATTCTTTCTCCACGAAGAAATTGCTCTGACGTGCCGGAGGCCTGACCGGGAACTCCCCTCGCATCTGCCGGCCACCTGAGCAGCTCGTGGCTGAGTTTACCGCTGAAGGTAGCCTACAGCGGGTTAACTCGCTCTGGTCTGACTTGCTCGGTGCTTTTCGTCTTCCCCGGCAGCGATGTTTTAGCCCGGTGGAGAAAGGAGGACTGGTTCCGCTGGCAGGAGTTAGGCAGCCGCGAGCGTCCCAGCGGGCCTGCGGCTCCTCTGCCGCGGGAGGCGGCCGTCGGCGTCCGTGGCTCGGCACTGAACGCCCTGAGAGGGGCCAGTCCTGTGCGGCACCGGCCGCGCACCCTGGCGCTGCCCCGTCCATGGGCTCCCCTCTTTTCTGTGGGGTGAGAGGGCTGACAGGCCCCAAGAGCAGCTCCCTGAGGGCTGCRATAGACGAAACATGCCCTGAGCGGTTTGGTACAGCGGATGTCAACGTGCTGGAGGAATCCGTTACTGGAAGGGCTTGACCTCAGCCCGGCCAGGTGGGGCTCAGGAAGGTGATACCCCACGGAAGAGGACAGGACTTGCTGCACCAGAAGGTCCCCTCTTTCCCTCGGCTTTCGGGGATTTATCCCTCCTGATAGGGAGTTTGCAGAGGTCGACTAGCTCTCCAGACGTTTAATTGTAGGCCACTGAGTGTGAAGAAGCAGACTGTGGATCAGTTGGCGAAACACGCTTTGTTTGCAGAGCAGTTGCATTCTTCCTCTTAGGGACTCTCAAGTTTTAAAAACAGAATAATATGTTTTTTAAATTAAAATTCTCAGGGAAACAAAATGTTGGTCGTCTTCCCCTCCCCRCTCCTTTTCAGAAATTGCTCTGTGATGGCAGCTGGAAAGTGAAATTCTAAGTGTTGTGCATGCCATCTGCTTTGCTTGGATCTAGGAAATGGCTGGAGTCTGTACAGCCTCTCAAGTGTTTTAAACACTTGCTGGGGGAAAAATTGTGCCCTTTTCTGTCTTTCCCAGTAAGACCCACGGAGGCTTGATTGTCCTGTAGGTGAATGTGGAGTTGAGGCCAGTACGCTTGTTCCATAATCACACCTTGATGCTGTGGTTCAAAGCAATCTGCTTGCGTCRGCTGATGGCTACTTGTGAGCGTGTCCTGGGCAGGAGGCAGTGGGCTTTGCACTGAGCTGCCTTCTCATGAAAATGTGCGGGTGCAAGCGGGCAGGGAGGAAGCAGAGGACGCGACTCCTGGTGAGGATCTACTCAGCGGTAGCAGCCTGGCTTTTTGCGTCCTGGAGGAAGAGGTAGCAGAGTCTGCTCCAAGGCAGGAATTGGATCTGGACAATTCTGGGGTGGAGCTTGTCCATGTGGAAGGGCACAAACAACTTTTAGATACTGAAAGCTTGTTTTCTTGAAGTGTTTCCAACTTTATTGACTGTCTAACTTTGAGTTGAGAGGAAGCGTTAGTTCACAGATCGATGTGCTGCAGCATGGGGGTATACTTCACAGGCACCCACTGTCCTGCCCAGGCTGCAGTGAGAGCAGGGACAGCTGGGCATGATGTCTCTAGTCTTCCCAAAGTAAATAAGGAAGGAAAACTCTCTCTCCAGCAAAGGAGAAAACATACTGTCTCTAAAATAAATATATCTATTTGTGGACTTGCTATGGGTTCTCTYTGAGTTTCCATGCAGCTTCTTTGATAGCTGAGCTCCTGTTAGCTCCTTGATTGGAGGACACCAGAACAGTTAGGTTTCCCTTTAGTTTATTAAATTTTCACAAAACTGTGTAAGGACTTGATACTTTTTGAGACCTCTGCGTGCCGATGAGCCTAGTTAAATTTAGCCATCTGTTTCAGAAGCTAGGTGAAGAGGAAGCGAGCAGCATAGGAGGGCTGGGACATGGAGGTGACATGTTACGTTGGCACCCTCCTTCTGGAAGGCTTGTGGGGACTCTGGTCCCATTCCCACAAACCATTTCYAAATCCCAAGGGAGCCTTCTTGTAGCTGCTCACTCAGGCAGATTTGTGCTGCCACCTCTGGACCTCAGGCTGATCATTCTTTTCCTTGCTTTTGCCTTTCTGAAGAACATAGTGGCCATTTTTAGAAAGATCGCTTGGTGTCCTCGGCAGCTGGGGTTGCCAGCCATCCTGCAGCCCCATGCACCCTGCCTTGGAGATCTAGGAGGGCATTTCACTGGCTTCCCCAGGGAGGTTGGACTTGGCTGTCCAACCGTCAAGGTTGTCACAAGGGAAACACCCCCAAAATGTGTGTTTTGGGGGAAAGAGACAGATACTCCAAACCAAGAGGTCAATTTTAACACTAAATGTGATTATTCTGTAGTGTGCAGCCCTGAACTGGCACTTGGCTTGACTCCACTGTGAAAGTTTATAGGCATATATGTGTACATAATCTGTTTTTTAAGTTGTGAAAGAGATTTAAAGTTACGGGATTCAGAGTACGCTCTTGGAGTTTTTTCTCTCTTAGCTTGTACCTGCTGCCGGTTTTAGAAACTCCCAGCTTTTGGGAGCTGTGTCTCTGCTATCTGGCTAAATGAACAACTTTACTAAGGATGTGCTTTATTTTAAATTGGTTTCTTGAGATTCCTTATGTCAAACAGAGTTACCTTTCTTTACTTGGCTTCATTAGTGATATAAAAGGCAGCGGAGACATGGGTGGATTGTGCAGAGGGAAAAGGAAGCAATTTCCAAACAAATCCAAAGGGCTCTTAAGGARAAATGAGAAACTGAAGATTGACTTAGTCTGCTCAAGAACCTTTGCAAGCAAATGGCCAACTCTCCCATGCTCTATTTCAAAATAYCTGGTTCTGCATTGGGCTGAAGAAGGCTTTTGGTATCCTTGCTATACTTCAGGACAGGGCTGAAGGGACCCAAGTCAGCATTTCCTGATRTGTTTCCAGCCTGAAAGATATTTTATATTTTGAAGAAGTTTATGATCTGAAGTTTATGAAATTTCTGGCATGTTACAGGCTACAATGAAACCTAGTTAACCAAGTGTTTTATTTGGGAATAAGTTTGTGGGGGCCTCTGCAAAGTCCCAGTTTAACTCCATGGATCTGTCTTTAGGTTAGCTTTGTAAGACAAGTTCATTTCATTTAAACTTAGCATCTGGGAGCCACCTCTGTATTCAGACAGTGTACTTGGCACGCTTTCCTGCGTGGAGCCAGCTCTCCAAGATACCATCTCCAAGGGCAGCCCACAACCATTAGATATCCAGAGTCCCGTGTGGCCGTGTAGTGGGGTCGTCCTGCTGCAGGGTGCTAATTGGGTGCAGCTCAAGGTGCAGAGAGGTCTGGTGGGTACTCCTGAGCAGAGAGTTCAGAAATTCAGTAATTGGGCTGGAACAATTATTTTTGGCTTTTGCTGAGGGAAACGCTATAAATATCAGCCTGCAAGCTTGTGCAGTGACTTTGCAGTGTGCGTCGGATTTTTTGCTCTTGTCCAGCTTGCTTTTTATTGGCAACTGAGAGTGTGACACTTATCTCCAGAAAATGCAATTTGAATTGATTAAAGAAACTCTTGCCATTGGTCAGAGTAACCAAAGCCAAACTTTCAGCAGAAATGATTACGTTTTCTTAGAAACTGCCAAGGCAGTGAGGATCTGCAGCACTGTAGCCAGTATCTGGAGGAGGGAATATTTCTCCCCAGGCTTGAAACTCTGGTTGTCCCTTGCAGCACTGGTTTCTTGCAAGATATTTTGTGGCTCAGGGAAGCTAAGGCAGAAGCTAGAGGTCCCTCAGGGAGCCACCCCACACTGCAGCCTGCTGGGTACCTTGACTTTGACCTGCCAGATACCTTTGGCACCTTCTGGGCGCCTTCAACCAGCACTGTTTGTGGGCGGGCTCCATAATCCCAGCACAGGCTTGTTGCGGAGACACAGACTTTGGTAGGTGGTAACATCTCAGTGCTGCTGTTGCAGATAAGTGACCTGTGACGTTTTGGCCTGTCTGTGGGTCCCGTGAGTGTCTGTCTTTTGCACAGGCTGTGCCTGAAAGCGAGCAGAAATTGCAAGTGCACTGAATGTTTTGGTGAGATTAATAAGATCTAAATAAAACTCTTGTCAGGCAATTTCTACGATATACTTCATACCTCCTTGTAATCAAAGCCATTGCAAATGAAAGGTTTTATGCTCATTACCAGCACCACTTGTTTATGAAATACTTAGAACTGTGGAGGGTTTTCAGCTGAGTCCTRTAGTAAAGTGTAGCTCCTCTTTAAGTAGCACCTTTCATTCAGAGAGATTTTGGAGCATTTCATCTCTCTGGAAGCCCACCCCAGGCTRGAAGGGGAGGTGATCTGAGAGTTGCTGCATAATCAGAGAGACTGGGGAGAAGAACTAAGATTTGCCAAGCCTGGTGAAGGCAACTGAAGGAAAACAAAGCAGAACAACAAAAGATGCTGATCTAAGCAGCACCGAGGAGGACTCTGTGCCAAAGAAGTGCCAATTGATAAAAAGTGCTGGTCTAGTCGTGTGCTTTTAGATTTTACTCATCTGATGATCTCCTTCCTCCGATAGACACTGGATTGGTGCTTTCTTGGACACGGCTCTCTCTGAGGCAGTTATAAATAACCTTGGTGTAGCAGCACCTGGAAAGAAGGAATTTTTTGATTACCCTTGGAACTGTGAAATCACCTTTTTTTCTTGTGTCTAGCTCCGAGCCTCACCAAAACCAGAATGAGGAGCTCTACCCMAGGGCGGGAGGTGGAGGCAGCGGGCTTGGGGTTGCCTGGCAGATGGGCGCATGCAAGAGGAGGTGATTGTGGAGAGATGGAGGGCACAGAGCGGAGCTTCTAGGAAGAAAAGTGGTAGGTTTTGTTCTTCAYGCAAACCTCAATTAGGGAGAAACCTGTTACGCCAGAGAAGGATGCAAATGCTACAAAACTAGATGAAACTCATCTGTCTGTCCTCTGCAGCTTCAGTTATGTGGCATGTGCGTTGTTAAATAAGTTGTCACCCTATCTCTGCATAGGGTCCAGCATTTGGTAAACACTCTCTGCTCTGGAGAAGGCCCATGGATGATGCTTTAAGTGTCTGTTACCAAAATAGCATGTCCATAAGCCTTGTTGGCTGTTCCCCAGCTGTTTGGTGGGTGCAAAGCTTGGGAAAACGCTCGGTGTAGCGGGTCTCAGCCCTTTGCTTCCCAGCCGCCGCAAACAACTCGGGGCTTGGGGGGCGGTCTGCCCCATCGCCGTCGGGGCGGCGCGGAGGTGGCGGTCCCTGCGTGCTCCCCGTGGCGGCCCGGCGCAGACCCGGAGGCGAGGGCCGCTGTCGCGGCAGCRTGGTTCCGGATGCACTTCCGTGGTTGCCCTTCTGAGAGACGCCTGACAACTTGAGCAGCCTTCAGCCTGTAAAGACTCAGTCATTATTGAGCCGGGCTGGATTTCAACCAGAGGCTGACCCAGAGGTGAAAGTCTCTGTATCCCATTACCAATCCCATGAGCTACCCAGTCACCCATCCTAATACGGTCTAATACACTTGGGAGCCAAATCACAATAGTGTTAGCAGAAAAAAAACAGCATATAGTGCACCTTCTTTTGTAAGCCCTCTGTCGCATCTAAAATAAATTTGCATCTAAATTGACAGGCTGTTTTTAATGTCTTCTGGCTATATAATGCTTAAAGGCCCAGGCTGCCTTTGTAGGTGAGTGTGGAGCATAATCCCTGTTTATTTAAAGGGAGTGGAAGTTGCCCAGYGCTCAGACGTAACCTGCTATTTTCAGATCACAGCTTCGTGGACCAGTCCCAGAGGTGGAAACGGGAGAGGGGGGTGGAACAGCGTCGTCCAGCTGCTAAGGTGAAATTAAAGCCTAGTTTTCCTTTGTTTTTAAAAAGTACCTRTTTTTAAGCTGATTGAAACTTCCTGACAGGCTCGTGGCTGGTGGCTGAACGTGTCAGTCTGACACGGGAATTGCCTGCGCTGGGCCCCTGCGTGCGGCTGTGCTCGGATCTGTGCCGCGGAGCTGGTCTCTTTGCRACCTGTTTGGGTTGCTCCGACCAAGGTCGGAGGAACGTGCGTCGCCCCAGCACTCTTGCAGCACACTGCTTTTGTTGCATTAGCCTGTCTCAGATCTCTCTCCTTGCCCGCCAACGATTAAAACAAGTTCCTGCAGTACGTAAGCGATGCTARAGACAGTGGAAAACGTTGGGTAGACCAGCTCCAGATATGGAGGCCGTATGTAAGGTGAACTTTATTTCCTTCAGTAACTTCTTCCAGAAAACCATATCTAGATGCTTTCCACGAATCTAATCAGACCTGGAGACCCTTAATTGACTAGTGATTTATCTGCTGGTGCCCAGATGCTTTTTGCTGGAGCTTTGCTCCATGCGAGTTAGCATGCAATTTGCTGTCGACTTTGTTTTAAAGGCGTCTCTGGCAGTGGGAGACGGGTGCGAACGCGTGTCTGTAGCGTCGTCTCCGTGGTGGTGGTGTGCTTGTCTGCCTTAATCTCGCACTTGAAAAATGCTTAACCAGAAAGAACTTCCCTTTAAATTGAATTAATCCTTCAAGTGCTCTAGGATATTCAACATAGCTCCTGTTAAAAGGCACTTGCACAGCCCTCAGGACACTCTATATTTTCCCTATTTCCAGCTGAAGAAATAGGAATTAAGATGTCTTTAAGAGGTGTGGCGCGCAGGCTTTGCCTGAGGTTGGAGGGAGCAGCATGGGAGGAGCGGTGAGCGGGGATGTCAGAGCAATTACCCTGCACAAGTAATGGGGGAGGCTGTGGGGAAGATGCTGCTGGATATTGTAGAGACAGTAAATCTCGTGCTGCAAAGAGACTGCTTCAAGTTCTGCTGCCTGCAAAGGAGACTGGTTTAGAAAAATAYTACAGCAGTGATATGAAATGCTGTTATATGAGTCTATGCATGAAGGAATCCAAGTTGAATATTTAGAAAACTTCCACTGCTTAGCAAACTGAATTTAATTTTGCTGCCCTTTAATAAATGCTGGTTATGAAATTACGGCATCGCTGAAGCTCCTGCAGTGCCTTGCTTCCTAAAGTACTAATCATGGCAGCCCGTCAAAATGGTGGCAGTGAGAGAAACGCCTCTCCAAAACCTTTAAAACAYGACCTGCCTATTTGCGTAGCGAGCGCAGCGAGAGAGGTCCTTCCGCGTGGCGGCGTGCAGCGCCCAGGCCGTGGGCACCCGGCCCCGACCCGGGCGCCTGCTCCGGCCCCGCCGCCTCCGAGCCGACGCACCGAAGCGCGCGGAAGAGCCGTGTGCGCGCGTCCCTGTCCAGAGACGCCGTTCTGCAGTGTTTGTGAGCGGCCGACGCCGGAAAAACAGCACAGGCCGGAGCTGGGGGAGAAGGGGARCGGGCTGAAAAATATTTCCGTGGGATTTATTGAGGTCAGCAGGTTCTGCTTGGAGCTACTCTAGCGGCCGCCGCCGCCGCCAGCCCGAGCAATCTCTGAGCCATTAGAGAGCCTCTTTAAGACCCTTTGGAGGACAGGGAATATCCCTGGGGACTGGGCACAGGCRAGCAGGCTATATATAAAAAGGAAGGATCCAGGGAACTGTACACCTGCCAGCTCCCTTCTGATACCCGGAAAGAAGAAATCTGTAGTCATTTTGTTCCGATCAGTTTGTAAGCACCTCCAGGATAACAGAAAATAAAAATAAACGATAGCCAGGAAATGCAGAATTGCCAGGAAACAGTCAGCTTGAACTAGTCCGTCTGCGTGGGGAGAGGGGAGCTCTGGGTGGGGGAGATCTCGGCGTGAATTTGGGTTTGCTCCTTCGCGGGCCGTTCTGATCGGAGAATTACRGATATCTCCCCAAAAGGCTGCCAGCCTGCAAGGCTCGGAGGGGAGGGAGGGCTTGTCACCGGCCCGGTGCCGCTCGGTGGGATTTTATTTTTYGTTGCTCGAACGCAGAAAGCAGGCGTGCTTGCGGATCGGGGTGATGCTGGCCGGCGGGGAGGGCTGCGCCGGGCTGCGCGGCCCTCGCCGCGGGGCCGACCGCTCCAGCCTCGCCGCCGTGCCGAGTGCCGCCTGCGCTCGCCGGCGCCCACCTTCTCCGAGACGAGAGAGATCGGGTGTGCAAACCAAAAGCAGGATTAGGGATTGCTGCCAGCGCTGGGTTACTACRGGATCTTTGGGTTACAGCAGGCCACCAAACGAGTGAGTCAGCAGCACGTCGGTGCTGGAGGCGAGCGTCGGTGCGTGATGTGTTAGCAGGAGCGCTGCCTGCAGAGCGCAGGAGGCAGGGCTGTTCTCGCTGGAGCTGGGCGAGGCGGTGGCTGGAGCAGCGTGTCCGGTCCCCGGCTGGGCCAGGGCTGCAGCCAGAGCCCGAGGGCTGAGCTAGCGCGGGAGAAGGCTCCGGAGGAGCTGCGGGGTCTGTTCCGAGTCCCAAAGCGCTGCGACAGGTTTCCTGACAGCTGGACAAACCTCTTCTGGGGGTGTGGGGAGGGTTCACAGGCTAGGTGCGTCCGTGCAAAAGCTGGTGGAGGGTGGCGCTTGGTGCTCCTTCAGGCTGGTCTTCCCCGGTCCSTTCTAGGCCCAGAGGGCGAAGGCAGTTGAGCCGGTGTTTGGGTTTGCAGCCCAGTGCTGCACCCACAGGGACGTCRCTTATGGCGGAGGTGGCTCTGCCTGCGCGGCGGTGCCCCGAGCCGAGCCGGGCTTCCCCGGCCTTCGCCCGTCTCGGCGCGGTTTGGGCCGCCGGCGCGCGGAGGGGCCGTGGCGCAGGCGACCTGGCACGGCCGGGGGAGGTTTCAGCGGGGGCTTGGGTGCAGGCGGCGCGCGCGGACCTTGCGGAGGAGCTGAGGCAGCACGGAAATGAGTTTCTGATAAATGAGCCGCGAGGTTGGGAGCCCGGGCAGGGAGGAGGAGGAGGAGGAGGAAGGGCCGGGAGGCTGGACGCGGGGGGTCCGTGAAGCGTTTTAAGGTGGTACCAAGCAGTGTAAATCTGCTGCAGTGTCAGAGAGGAACCTGAGGAAGGGCTCGGAGAGGGCTGGCAGCTTGTGCCCCGTGAGGGGTGGAGGGGACACCCTGGGGCACCTGGTGGAGAGCGGGAGTGCCCCAGGCCCTATGGGGCCAGACCCTCTGCGTGTGTCCCCAGCCCCGAGGTCCCGGACTGTGGCCTGGCTGCTCTGTGAAAGGATAGGGCTTTCAGGGGAGGGAGAGCGCGATGGCTTGGCCGTGGTCTCTTAAGGCTGACGGAGAGAGGCAGGGTTGGCCAGAAAACGGTGGGTTTTTTTTGGAGAGAGATTTGAGAGTTCAGACAGCTGATTCCTCTCCAGCTACTGCCTCATTTCTCCTTCTCTGAACTCAGAATGAGCTGAAACCATCCAGAGACGGTGCACAAACCGAGAAGAGTAAAGGGGACATGAGGACAAAGTCCGGAGGAAAACTCCTCTGAGGCCAGGAGTGAAAAGAGGACACGGAGCCGGTGGCGTGCCGGCGCCTGCGGTGGGAGGGGAGCGCGGTGCAGCGGGGACATTGCAGGTCAGGAGCAGCAGAGATGAACAAGGTGAAGGCAGGAGGTTTGCCCAGGAAAAGCTTGCTGAGACCTTCCCCGTGTGGCTGAAGTCAAATGAGAGACACTCGGGTTAGAGATGTTGGCAAGCTGGTCATGAGCTGTCCATCGAGTGGCTGGGCTGGCAGGTGGGCTCAAGGATTTGGGGGGATTAGGGTGAGGGAGACGGAAACACTAAAGACGTCACGAGCAGGAGGGATGTTCAAGTCGGCTGAACAAGGAGGTAGGAAAAGTCATTAGTGGGTGGGGTGCGAGAACACCAGCTAGCGAGAAGGCGTTCAGGAAGAAGGGCGAAGGCAGGAGAAGAAAGCAGCAGGAGGGGAAGGAGTCTTGTGAGCTGCTCGCTTTCTTCCCCTGGAAACTCTGGAGAAGTTTGTGCCGGGCGGAGGGGGCGAGCAGGAGCCGGAGCGCCTGCGCGAGCGAAGGGGGCTGCGGATGCGGGGCTCCGCGGGGTTCGCCGCCGCTCGCTTCGGCAGGCTTCGCGCAGACACGAATAGACASGCGCGCGCTGTGCCAACCCGTCGCTGCACGTCGGACGGGCCCCGTCATACTCTTTCCTGCGCTGTCTGTCTGGAAGGAGTGGGCGGGGGAACTTGCAAAGACGTCTCTGATAGACAGTTCACATCTTTCTTATTTTCTTGGCAGCCGTAATGTGTCAGAGCTAGCTGAGCAGATAGGGCTATCTCTGATCCCCGGTGATGGAGCCCTTTGTGTTTGTTGGAGGGTTGCGCGTTCTGCAAAAGAGCCTCTATTTCCTTCCATCTCAAAGTGTTCAACCACACTACGATTTAGGAGGCACTGCTGGAGGTACTGCCTTCAGCTGCTGGGCAGGCGGTGGAAGTCCCTCGGGTACGCTGGGTCGCTGCCTTCTGCTCTACAGGAATATTTACTGCCTGTGTGATGTGCTGCTGAGGGCAGGCAGTACCTTATCTCGCCGTGCAGTTAGTGCGTGTTGTGGTCAGGCGGTGAAGTGTCGCGGATGGTGACGTCCGGGACTTCAGACCGATAAGTCACTCTCCTGATGTCCTCAAATATGTCATTTTGGCTCATACGCTTCTTACTGGTCAGGATTTAGGGAATGTCTTTAAGGCTGGAGTCGGTCCCCGTTGGAGGTGCTGTGAAAATGAAGCTATTGGGAAAGGCTGCAGAGAGCAGAGCGTCTCCTGAGGGCTGAGCAGTCTCACCGTGGCAGCTTTCCTTCATCATCCATTATTTATTTGATTCTCTACAAACCAAATTCATTCGTGTGCACTAATTCTGATGACGATGCTCATTTTACAAAAGAGGTAAAATGAGCTATTTTTATTCCTGATCTAGGATACTTTAATGAAAAGGAGCATTTTTTGTGTTCCTCTTTTGCAACCTGTTTCGATGTCAATGAGATAAATCTGCAGGTTTTTAAGGTGGCTGACTGAGTATTTAAACAGCCTCAAACACTATAAAATGTTGAACACTGCTCTTCCTAGTTTTTGATGCTGTTGATCTCAATCTTCCTGGAAGCACACGAGAACAGTTGCTATACATCTGAGTGACCAAAATATTTGACTTGACTCATAATTTAGAGCTGAAGCTTTTTCAAGGGAATAGTTATATGTATTTGTGCAAATAAAAAGACTTTTGTAAGATGCATTTTTCTTCCAGCGCATGCTGTTGATTTGGGAGGGCAGTACCACTTTACAGGTATACAAATAAATGCATATTTTGGCTTTGAGTTCATGTGGGTGGACAGTTCTGCTTTTGTTGCGTTATCAGAGCTATCCTCATTGAAGCAAGTGGTCGTGGCCTGTTAAACTTCATTCCAAAGGTGTGTGCGCACCTTAAAACTTCTCACTTGCYAGGCAGATGAGAAACTTCAGTGCCTATAAACAAGGGCAGTTCAAAAGCTTTGTGTTGGTAACAGAAACGYTCGAAGCGGGCTGGCTGGAGCATCGGGTACGCGGTGTTGGAACAGGCCTGGACGCAGGGTTCGTGCCAAAGTCAGAGCCGTGCGGCAGAGGTGGGTCGTGTGCCCAGCCCCGCGCGGGGAACCAGGGACACCCGCGWCTCCAGATCCCGAGGGCAAGTGGAGCCGAGGATGGGCCTGAAAGGGAAGCAAGGCCGAAGTGTSGGTAAGGCTGGATTAGCAAAGGCGACTAGTCTGTGGAGATACGTGTGCTTGATGCATGCTATGTTTTTTTGAGCATCAGTGAATGGAGAGGGAGGAAGCTGGAAAGGGCTGCCCAGGGCTGCCTTCCCCCAGCGCAGCAATGCTGCAAAGGAGCTGCTCTTTTCTTCAAATACTTAGGCGGGGGGGGGGTTGCGTCTTGCTTTTCTGTGGAGTATTCCGCAGAAAAGACGACGAACGCTCGTTCAGAACAAAATTACRCAGGCACTTATCCTCGGCGTTTAAAAACAAACAGCGCCGTACGGAGCCGGAGCGGTGTGAAGAGCGCTCGCGTTCGTGCATGGCTGAGCGGCGTGCCTCTGCGTTCGAGGGGCCGGGGAAGTTTGGAAGCCAAGTCGCGTGTCGGGAGCAGGGCGGGCGAGGTAGGAGACGGGCGAGTCGGAGCCGTGTTTGTCAGAATGGAAATAACTGTCAATCCCATTCAATCTGTCGCCTTGTTCCCGGGGGACAATTGCAAAACAGGATTACTGGTACTTAAAAATTCATAGAAAACGTTTCTTATCACAACGTCATAATTGTTATGACTCAGAAGAGTAGAATTGCCATTTTCCTGTGCCTTTTTTCCCCTTCACTTTTGTTGCGTACAGAGTCCCTAGCTGCAGCTGCAGAATCATAAAAACAGGGCAATGCTTTATTTTATGCTAACTGCTGCATTTGACTTGAAAATTATGTCCCAGTGGGTCTTGTGGTCAGCATATTATTGCTTGATTGATGGCTGTCAGAATGGCAGTCTCTGGCAGATTGCGATGGGTGGAGGAGAACAGATGCCCGTTGACTTTAGGGGCTTAGCAGAGCCCAGGATTGAAGAACACGTTTGAAAACAAAAGCAGATGGGAGGGCTCTGGTTAAGCTAACTATTCTTCTCTGACCGAGTGTCAGGGAGGAAAACTCCTGAGGTGGCTGTGTCACTTCTGTGCTGTTCTTATATGGTGAACTTTCCTGCCTGAAGAAAACAGGGGTGAACCCCACCTGACGTGAGAACTGCGCTTGAACGTGTGTGTGCTCAGCCATCCAGAAGGCAGCCGGTTTATGAAAACCATTAATGCAGATATCTAAAGGGCAGCCTTTTTCCCTGGCCCCCCAAAAGAACGGCTTGTCTTTATTGAGTTTGTGCTCCTTTTGATGATTCCCGTTAACCCTTAGCCTAGTGATGCATCCAAGACAAGATCTCAGCAGGCTCCTGTGGCCACCTCCTCGGTGTGCGGCCAGTCTATTTTGCAGCAAATGCTGCACGGCTGCTGCAAGGACAGAAGGGCTGAAGGCCACAGGAGGCTCAAAATCTAAAGGCAACTCAGTCATGTTGGTCATGGTTTTGTTCTTGTCCCTGTCCTTTCTCTAGTGGATGGATTGCAGGTGGAGGAAGCTAGCATGGAGCATTGCTCCATGGAGCTGGGGAGCGTCGGCAGTCTGCGGAGGCAGGCAGGCAGCTGCAGGGAGTAGTGCAAGGTGCATACAATATTTTGTGCTCTGTAATGTATTTTTTTTGAGTTGTACAGGGTCGCATCAATTTGAGCTATGTCAGTGCAAAGGAGATGGAACAAGGAAAGTCTGAGTTCATTCTATTCCACAAAAATGTTTTGAATAAAAGTTTGTGGATACTATTCTGTAATTCCGTAGTCTGGTATCTATCATATTTTTCCCTCTAACTTTCCTACACTTATGTTCCTGCAAAGGGATTAGAAAAAAACTAGTGCAGTCTCATGTTTCCGTTGCTTCCTGTTCCTCAGATCACATCTGTATCTCCTTGTCTTTCCTTCCTTTGCTATTCTTTCTTCCCATCCTTCAGCACCAACCAAACTTATACAGGTTGCTGCTGTCTTCTCAGCTTGTTGTTGTTGGGGATTGCAGGGTTAATAGAGAAATTAAATTTCACTGCTGTTTTTAAATTAATTGAATCATCAGTGTGGGTAACGGGAAACAGTGGTATCATAATGTATTTGATATGGGTCTTTAAGTCAGCATTTGCTACAAAATCTAGAGTGCTAGATCTTGGGGTAAGTGATCGCTAACTGATATATTGCAGTTATGTCCGCAATACAAAGGCTTCTGCTACCTCTTAAAATGTTCAGGTCATAAAGTTGAGTTGTTTTATGGTACGGTCATTTTCTGTGTATACTTCCCACAGTGCTCCTAGATCATACACTGAAAAAAAAATTGCAGGCGGAGCTAGCAGTAGTCCATGATCTCTCCAGCCCGTGTCTCTAAAGAAGTACACAAACACGTGCTCTTCCTGGTGGAGAGGAATGTTTTTTATGATTCTGGGAGCAGAGACCTGTTGAAGGTTTCAGGCTCAGAAGTTCCTGAGACGTTCCTTAAATGCTCTTGTGTTGTTTGGGGGTTTTTGTTTGTGGGTTTCTCTCTCTCTCTCTCTCTGAATGTTTTTTATGATTCTGGGAGCAGAGACCTGTTGAAGGTTTCAGGCTCAGAAGTTCCTGAGACGTTCCTTAAATGCTCTTGTGTTGTTTGGGGGTTTTTGTTTGTGGGTTTCTCTCTCTCTCTCTCTCTCTCTTTTTTTTTTTAATCACTTCTGAGACTCTGATAGTGCAAAACCGTCTTCTTTTTTTTCCCTTTTTTTTTCTCCCCCCTTTTAACCATTCTCCCAATACTCTGTTAGGCTGCTGAAGGAATTGTCTCCTGTTCTCTTTAAATGGCCCTTAATTTGGTGTCTGAAGCTCAGCTGGTATAAGCAAGCCTTACCTTCCCTTGCCCTAAACTTAGTGGAACAGAAGCTACTGCCGTGCTTTGCAGCGGCATGCTTGCGCTCCTGCCAGCGAAATCCTTGCTCTCCTTGCGCTTGCAGAGTGGCGTTGGGACCTCTCTCTGCTTGCTGCAGACGGAGAAGGCCAGTCTGCTGCTCTGCTGGAGGGAAGTCTGTCTCGTGCGTAAGCMCCACTCCAGTATACTTGCTGATAAGTTTGAGAATCGGCAAACTTCTCCCCGTGCCAGGCTCTTCTGCATTGGACTAAACTGGTGATAAAACTTGGCATGGTTTCAGGTAATCCATCTTAAAAATAGCCCTCAAGAAACCTCCTTGTTTAGCAGATTTACTGACATATTGAAGACATAAGTTCTGAGGTGCTGAAGGTGCTAAATCACTGCAAATCCACTGGACTTCATCTTTTCAGTGCAGAACTTTTCAAACTATGAAGCAGGATATATTGATACTATGTTAATTTCTTATCATTAATCTGTCCCTAAAACTGGAGTTTTCCCAAAGGAGTGGAGACAACTAAAGCCAACTCAGTCCATAAATCTTGCGTGACCAACAGCTGTGGTCTCCGCCTGTCCTCCTTTACTGCACGTGACTTGTGAAACATGGAGTTTGCCATCAGATCTCCGTGCACTGATGGTACAATTCATCTGAGGATGATGAACGATCGGGTTTGGAGCTGCTACTGCTGTTGGTGGCAGCAGCAGACCAAGTGCTGCTGGGTTTTGATAGAAGAGTAGCGGGCAAGATTTTCCCTTTCCTCAAAAGAAAACTGCAGAAAGACTTTTATTGATTTGTGGCAACATCTGGGCTTTTCATACTCGATAGCTCTGAAATGGCTTCAGGACCTGCCTTAGAGAGAACAAACTATTCAGAATAAGCCTGAACATCTTTACACAGTGTTCCAGCCGTATGGGGGAACAGAGCTCCATTGTCAGACCTCTGCTGCGTTTGGTACGCAGAAATGGGCTCTCCTCGGAGGACAGCCTGAGCTGCGATGCTTTATGTGCTTAGGACAGCTGTGTTCTTGCAGACAGCTTCTTCTCGCTCGCTTTAGAAATGGCTTTAACTTGTTCGCTGCTGCAGGACTGTTCCTTATTGTATTCCCTCTTGACTCGCTGGTGAATTCTTGTTCCTCCGTTTTCTGTGTAGCTTCACGGGCAAATCCCGTTCCTGATGATGGGTGCTCTACTTCATGGGATTAGTTCAATGCTTGCAAAGTGCTCTGAAATCTTTGGCTGAAGAGGCTATGCAATCCGATCTCTCTAATCTGAAATTAAGGCACATCTTCGTGGATCTGGGGCACATCAGAGCTGTAGGTTTCTTAGGATGCGAACATCTGCGTGAGATAGGTAGTGGATTTGCCTTGTTTTTGCTGTGAAGCTGGCATAAAACGAGTCTTGAATCACAGCCCTAAAGCTAATTTTCTGTTCTCCTGGACAGTAGCACACTTACGAGTTCCCTCTTCTACAACATAGGGTTAACAGAGGTCTGGTTTTAATTGAAAAGGAAAAAAAAAACTTTTRGTTTTATTCTGTGTAGAGCTGCTTCCAGGTTTTCACCCAAGCTCAATTTCTTTATGCTACCCTACTAACCTGATATTCTCTCTCAATGGCTCTTTACTCCAGAGAGCACAATTCTATAAATTACTTTTAGAGTGCATCTGGACAGTGTACTACCATATCTGCATTACTGCATTTCAAGGCAAAAAATCTCAAGGCTACTTAACCAACTAAAACCTATTAGAAGCTGTCTCAATATGAATATTGATCTTAACATTTAACTCTGTTTTGCCCAGTTTTCCTAAGATGCAAAATTTATGAGCCAGTACAAGAAAGGCATTTTGGAAGTCAGGTTTCACTTCCCTGTTCTGGAATGAGCACAGTCCAGGACTAGTGCCAGTAGCTTCTGATTTCGGCATAGTGTTTTGGGGGACAGGAGGTGGAAAAAGCTTAGTAGTTGTGGAGACTCTCACAGATCAGTGCTGAAGAGGTGGTTCCTAGTGCATTATTTCAGATTTTCTGTTTTGAAGATCAAGGATTGTTTTTAAAAGTGGCTCATGGTGGAAGAGAAACCAAACTTGCTTATAATTTCTGCTAGTTATCTCTCTAATTACATGAGATTTGCCATATGCCCTCCATAGGGAGAGGGTGCTGTGGGTGGAGAGGGAATTGGGGGAGAGTTCTGTGGGTAGATGCTATGGGGAAGAGGATGAAATACTCGTTAGACACTTTGAGCCAACATGCCAGTTGGTCTGAGAATCATTTTGGTTTTCATTCAACCTAGTCCCTTTTCCACTTTGCTCCCTCTGTCCTCCTCACCGTTTTCATCTTTAGCTTATTAAGAAATCAGATCTCCTCCGTTCCGTTCTGAGCATCTCTGCTCTGCGTGCGTGTTGGTCAGCATCGACGAGGACACGTGCCAGAGGAACACCTCCTTTCTCAAGGCACAGCTAGTACGTGTCTGCAGCCTTGGCTGGATTGCGCTCGGGTTTAGTCGCATATCCTACGTGGTGCGTGCTTCGCTGCCTTGCCACCGTAGCAGTCAAAGCCTTTAATCGCCGCGAAGCGCGCTCAGACCGTGTGAGCGCTGGCTGCCCCGGCGCGGGCAGCGTTTCGCACCGCGCGCRTTGCGTGCGTGTCGTGCACGTGGGCTGGGCTGCTCCGCTCCCAGTGGGATTTCCGTCGCCGAGGCGGGTTGGCAGGTACCGTTCCCGTGCAACACCAGAAAGCCATCGCGCCGCAGCGACAGCTACTGCTTTTCGTGCAACTGCTTGCTCTGCGATGGTTAGTGTGTTACTGCATACTCCAGCTTCTGGCAATGTTTCGCTACCATTTTCTTCCTTACCTTCTCCTGTCCCCAGTAAGCTTTTGCTGAAAAACTATGTTTTTTTGGCTTGGTCCAGCCTCACAGCTCATGTGTTTGTGGTGGCTCTGCACTTCTTAGCAGGAAAAACAGCTTTAGTCCCTTTCTGGCTGGCTAGCTGGCTGCTTGGAGCAGAAGTTTGAAACTGAACTGTATCACAGTAAAGAAATACTTATTGGCAAGTCCTGAACTTAATTTGAACAGAGCTCTGCTGTTTAAACAATTGTTTGAGCCATAAACCAGAAGCCCTTAATTATGGTTAATTATTTTCCGTGGTGAATCTGTATACAAGCTCATCAGCATGAGATCTCCTCTGAAACGCACTAGTTGCGTGTTCAGGCATCATCCAGCCTGAATGTCCCTAATAAAATCAAATGCAGACATGTTCCCAGTGGCCTGGCCGGCTGATCAGGCGGGAGCCTGCTCGCCCAGGACAGTCTCGTCTTCGCTTTCCCTCGGCTACGTCAGGCTGCGCCCTATCCATGCGTCTTCTCCAGCTGTTTCAAACTCTTCCGTCTCCTCTGCTATCAGCAGCATTTGCAAAAGAAGGACACATCTCCTGTGCTTCCCTCTGAGGAGCACGATACCCAGGGACTGCTGGGTACGGTGACGGGCGCCGGGGAGGCAGTCGCTCTCCTGCAGAACCTGGGAGCGTGAGGCTACAGGCGGCACGCGAGGTTTAAATGTCTGATTGCTCGGCTCGTTTCTTTTGAGACTACAAGTGCTGATTTAGTTGGTTGCCAGGAATTTCTTTACAGTCTCGGGATTCAAATGGAGAGGCAGGAGTCTGTCGGTAGCTTCTTGGAGAGACTGGCTTGGCTGCGAAGAGCTGAGCACCAACCACCTTGTGCCTCCTCCTGGCTGGCCCCAGCTCTGCCTGCATTTTGGGGTCGCCAGGCAGGTTTGGGGGGACATGGGGATTTGAAGTAAATGGGAGCTGAGAGTAATATCAGAGCTATTTGAGACATGGACTCTAAGGTCCCTGTTTTGTTTAAAGAATAAATAGTAAATAATAGTAATAATAATAATAAATAGCAAGTATTTGTGAAGAGGTTATAATCAAAGTGAATCTTGCAGTAAGCGGTGGGATGTGAGCGACCCAACAAGGGGCAGTTCTCCGTTGCTTTCTGCACTCGCTGCCTGGATCCCCTGTGCTAATCTCTGGCCTCTCGTAAACCTCGCGCTCTCTGGCGTCCCTCCCTTTGCGAAATGTGGTGCTGGCACAAATGGACTGCTGAAGCACTGAAGCTGCCCGCAGCCTGCTGTCGAGCGTGTGGGATAAAACCACAGAACACAAATCTGTCTTGTGAACTTAAGTCCAGGCATCTGAGGTGGTGCACGTAGTGATGGGAGAGGCGATGAGAGCTCCCCAAGCAGCATGCAGGTAGTCAGCATCCTCAAACAGCCCTTGTTTCCCTAAGAACTGGAGCAGAAACATCTCAAGGGACAGACATCTGAGGCACACATCCCCATATAAAAGATACGAAGAGCAAGTTTGGAGGTGGCCTTGTTAGCCAGACCTGGAGCTTCTGCCCCATAAGTGGAGGAGGTCACTTTGGGAGGATGACTTACCAAAATTTCTCTTCACCCTCTAGAAAGAGTAGCACGGTGCCTGCGTGGTAAGCATGCTAGGAGGCAATGTCTGGGTCCCAGCAGTTTGAAAGCAGACCCCCTTCCTCCTCTGTCGGCCTTGTCGCGCCRGGTACGATGCTGTCAGCTGCAGGGCACGTTGTAGCCACAAACTGACCTCCACGTGCCTTACCGAGCTCAGGTACCTGCGCCAACGGCAGCGTGCTGCAGCGCAGCTCGTACGCTCCCACTGGGGACCCCAGTACGTGCTCGGGTTGGTAGGACCTGTTGGCATGGTGCTGGGGCCTGATACTTCAGCTGGCTCGGGTGAGAGCGGCGTTGAAAAGCTAGTGCAGATAAAAGGATCCGTAGTGCTTTTGCAATTCCCAGTGGCACCCACGCCTACCATYGCCTGGATTATTGCACCTTGCTTGGGAAGAACAGTCCAAGCTAGAGCCCTGCATGGTATATAACAGCTGTCATCGCTGCTGCCTGGAATCAGGCGGCCGTATCATTTTCCTTGTGGCACAGATGGTTTTAACACTTTCCTGTTCCTTTTTTCTATAATTAACTCGTGTTTGCAAGTGGGAAGACACTTTTTTTCTTTCTGGCAGAACCATCAAAATCTCCTCGACTCTATACTTTTTTTAAAACCGTCATGTGTCTATCCCCAGCCGCACTCTGTTGTTTTAACCAGTCTCTTTTATGGCCCCAGTGAAGCGCTGTGAGCCGTCCCCCCCCCGTCCCCCCCGCCTCCTTTTGCTGTTGCCTCGAGGTGAAATCCGCAGTAATTCCACGCGAAGGAGGCCCAGCTTAGAGATGAGAGTTAACGAATCCGGTCAGGGCTGTTGCGGTAAAGGCAGTACAAAAGCCGAGGCCTGGGGGAAGATGGAAGAGGCCCTTCCCTGCAAYAAGAGCCTTTCGAATCCACCTCCCGCTTTGTGCGGCTTAGCGGGGTGCTGCGCTCGTAAAAAGCGCTCGGCCTCTGATGTCACTTCCTTGCAGTATCTGGAAAAAGTTTTCCCAGGATGGGAATTGCCTGGCTCCTAGCTCGAGTAATCTCACCCGGTCGCACGCTGAAGGGGTCGTTTTTCTTCCCGGGGCTGCTCTGGTTCGTGCCCCGACCCCCCCCCGCCGCGCCGGACGGAGCGGCAGGCGGCGGGTTTGGGTCAGCGAAAGATGCCTTGGTGCCGCATGGTTTGCTGGGCTGGAGCTCGGGGCTTGGGCTCGGGGCGCCGTGCGCCTGCGGGGTCCTGCCCGCCTCAGGCGGGGTTACCCCCGCCCCGCCGAGCTAGGCAGCCCGGCAAATGAAACCAGGTCTCGTGCAAGGAGCCGCGCCGAAGGCTCGCGGCCCTCGGCTGGAGGAGCCCGGCTCTGTTCCTGACCTCCTTAAGGGCCTTTCGGGATGTAGAGGCTTGAACGTAACGARTTTAAGGCTTTTTATTTTRTTTTGTTTTRTTTTCCTCGAGTGTGTTGTATGTAGTGCTGAGACAGACAGCGTTCGGGAGTCGCCGTGGATGTGTCCGTGTGGACGCGTGCCTTTTCCGTGTCCTTCCAGCAACGGGCTCCCGTCGCGCCGGGACGCGGAGCAGAGAAAAATCCAGGAGACTTGAGACTCACCGTTGCAGAAGCTGAAAGCTAGTTGTAGGAGCCAAGCGTTACACAAGCCTCCTGGATGATACCTCTCCTCCTAGCAGTCTGCCAGCTTTTCTCCCTGGCCCTGTTCTGCGCTCCGGTCCCCAAACTGCAGAATTGCAGACTCAAAGGTCTTCGGCTGCGCAAGGTCAGACGCAGGCCCGAGCTGGTCCGGGACACGGTGCTGGCGGCGGGTTTTGAAGGCCGCGGGGCTCTCCGGCCGCAGCAGACAGCCCGGCTGACCGGAGGAGCCTCCCTGCGACGCGCGCGTCGGGGTGACTTGAGTGCGAGCGTGGCTTTGCAGATGGTGACCTAAAAAGCCCCGGTGCCTGCAGCGCCGCGCCGGCGGGGCGCGCGCGGTGCCCGTCTCCGGGACGCGGCCCCTTGCCGGGGTCCCCCCGCGGGAGGTGAGCCCCCTCGGCAGAGCAGGCCCCGGCTCCGAACGCCGAGAGCTGAGCGGCGCCTTCTATTTATGGATGTCGGGCGGCGGGTTGAAAAAACAGAAAAACAGAAAAGCAACCCCCAAGCAGGAAGTTTCCATCAGCGGTTCATGGCCGCAAGGGCTCCCGCTGCTTGCTCATGGGTGTAGTTCAGATTTGAGCCAGCACGGTTTGAACATCCTTGCTGCTCGGTGCACCGCAGCCCGGGCAGCTCGTACGGTCGTGCTTATCCCCTCCCTCGTCTAATCATTTTCTATTAATCTGTTGGACTCTTTGCCCCCCGCTCTGTAACCAGGTTTTCTTTAATGCTGTCAGTCTAAACAAGACCTTGCAGTGATTCTTGGTGCTTTCAAATCCCCCCCCCCACCTTCTCCTACTGTCTGAAAGCTTAAGCTAATTTTTTTCCCCTTTCAAGACTAGTTTTCCTGCCTCACGTAACAGTTTATCGTTGGGTCAAGGGGCAGGGGTTTGCATGCTGGTTTTATAGGGTACCTTGAGAGTCTGCTTCAAAAAGCTGCCAGTTCATAAACGTGACGTTTGTATTAACATTCTTCTTCTGATGGGGAGAATTTCTCTTAGAAGTGCAATAATTRCATTTTGTAGACCTTAAGCAAAGCATAGCTTGAACTTTACTCTAACTGGACTGACTGTGCTTTAGGAGCAGCAGGCAGAAAAGTGATTAATACGATGCTGAGCTGCTTGTATCAGAAATCTTCCCGTAGCGTTGCGTGCGGAGCCACAAGGCCCCGTGCACACAGACAAGGCCCTTTGCTAGCCAGGTTGCGACCGCGCTTAAGTTACCAAATACGCCAGGGACTTTTCGCCAGGAAAGCCCCGCAACCTGGCTGCGTCTGGAACGGGCGGCGTAAAACGTCTCCCAGCGGGGCTGGAGCAATTTAGAAAACACGTGTTAAGGTAAATAAAACTTTGGGCCTCTTTAGAGCGGCGTTTCCTATTTCATGGAAAGGTTAGGCGAAAAAAAAAAGCATTGCCTTTAGCCTTTCTGAAGCTGTCTGTTTGCTGCTGTTTGCTCGGAGCATGAAGGGCACCTCGGCCGAAAAGCCGAGTGACRAGTTAGCGCCGTGTCTAGTGCTGCAGATGGCTTGTTGGGGTGGGAACTTGGCTGGTGCTGGCAAAGTCTTGAAGACTGCAAGATCTTTCTTTTTTTTTTTTTTTCTCCCTTCCCTCTAAAGGGAAAACAAGACGTCCTTGGCTAACAGTAGCTAGGAAAAAAATGTAATTATTTGTCCTCGGTATCCTTGGCATTGCGCGTTTTCAGTACATAGATGGGGTTGTGCCGACTCTTTCCTTTCACAGCGTTGTACGATGAATTCCCTCTCCCTTCCACAGAGACGCACCTTTTATTCTCCTTTGGAACATACTTTAATAGTTAAAATGCTCTGGAAATTAAACTATTTTGATGCCCCCTCCTCCTCCTCCTCCTCCTGAAAAATCCCGTCCTACCAGTAGCTGAAAAACTGAGCAGCCTCCAAGCTAGATTAGCCCCTGGCTTTTCCCGACTGTGAAGAAAGCCACCAGTTATTGCGAATACTGCTGAATTACACGGTAGCTTACGTCAGATTTACTCCTCCTGTCCTTCGCTCTAGCTGCTCTATTAATTTTCCAATGCCTCAAGCAATTATTGGACCTGGTAAACAGTATTTTCGGGGCAGCACCCACAAATAACTGTGATAAACAAAATGGTCTATTTTGGGGAGGGGAAGGGGGAAGAATGAGCAGCTACACTTGTCTTGGTTTAAAGAGTGTTTTTAGTCCCAACTTCCAGCAGGCTGGTGACCAAGGGAGGTCCTCTCCCAGGCCGCTGAGGCCTCGGCCGCAGCCAGGCGCCGGGCTGGAGGAGCACTTCCCGGGGAGCTGCGGGCGGCATCTCCCAGCGTGGGCGCCCGCGAGGTGCCGCCGCTGGCCGCGCTCTGTTTTCGGGAGGCCGGTTTGGGATGCGCGTGGTTCAAGCTCCATATGGCTCCGAGGGATTTAGCCGGTGCTGGTTCGGAGGATTAGACGCGTGTGGGGAGAAAGGAGGAGGAGAAAGTTGCTGAGCTGGCGGGGGAAACCGAGGGGAGACGAGGAGCCYTGGTGCAGGGGCAGGATTAAAACGCTGCGTGAAGGCGTAAGGCGAAGGGTCTCCCAGGGAATTTGCTGGCTGGAGCAGCTCACCGCCTTACTCCTGGTTTTGATGCCCTCACCATTCTCCACTCTCAAAGGTGGTTGCAAGTGGGGTACAAAGTCTGTTCTTTGCTCCCTGAAAGATAGGAGCTTCAGCTGCCTTTAATTGCAGATAGATCAGGCTGATTTAAACTCCCCGTGACCTTCTTGTAAAGCAGAGAGCATGCGGTGTGCCAAGGAGCTGGATTGACGCCCCGGCCCACGGGAGCTGGCTTGCCCAGCCCTGCGGGAAAGCCACGGGGCTCCTGCAGACTGTTAGAGCCTGATTTTATTTTACTTTTTTTATTTTTTTTTTTCACCCTGTGAAAAATGCTTGTCATCGGACCCCTTGCAGCTGGGCAGATGCGCAGGAATGATTTATGGGAACGATTAATACTGGCTTGTTTCTGGGCAGCCCCCACTGAGCTGCCACCCAACTTGAAGCAGAGAGGGGAGGGCTGCGACCTTGCAAGCCTCTGACTCCGCATCCTGCCCGGAGCATGGGTTTGAGTTTCGGAGAAGCYGGCTGCCAGCGGTGCCACGTGAGCAACGCCCACCCAGCAGGATGTGCTGCGCGGGGCGGGGGGTCCAAACCGGCACATGATGAGCCCAGAGCCGGACTAGCCCCCGAGGGTGACGCTTGTGGGGAAAACCACAAAGAGCATGAAAGGTCCCTTGCTGGGGTGCAGAGGGTTCCTGCCCACCTCTGCCTTCCCCCTGCGGTTTTGTCTTCGGTTCTCTAAGCAGCCTGGAAAGCATTAGCTCAGGTAGCGGCAGCGGGGCTGGGAGGAGGGAGCTGGGTGCAAGTCAGATATGCCAGGAGATATGTTTCCACAGGGCTTTGACAGATGCACTCTGGCAGGTTTCGCCGCAGCAGTTTAAGATCTTACTGCTCCCAGCCAT
This sequence comes from Rhea americana, assembly GCF_003343005.1. Classification (NCBI taxonomy): domain Eukaryota; kingdom Metazoa; phylum Chordata; class Aves; order Rheiformes; family Rheidae; genus Rhea; species Rhea americana. The sequence goes on from NW_028186390.1 coordinate 1,875,375, forward strand.
CTGCTTTGCCCCTCTGCAACAGGTTATAGTCCCTGTGGCRGAGGGGAGCATGTGCCTGCGCTCGGCTCCCCGTCCGCAAAACCCGGTGCCTCACCTCGAGCTTGCTTTGATGGCTCTTTTCAGCTGAGCTGCCAGGTTGCAAAGCAAAGCAGCTGTGGAAGAGGGTACATGTTGCCTGCTGCCRGCTGGTGCAAGGGCAGTAGCCCTGCACGCCGAGGGTGGGCGAACGGGCCGGCGGGGAAGGAGACGCGCTGCCGCGTCTCTTTGCAGCAGTTGTTGGAGGCTGTTAGCTGGGCTTGCAGGCGAGGACTGGGAACCCATGGATTTTCTTGCTGATACTGGATCTCTGCAGCCTTATATGCGCACGTTCACGTGTTGCATCTTTGCTCGAGTTTGACGCRTTTCAGAACTGATCTGTTTGCTTGCGATTTAAGCACTGTCGGCACTGAGAGCTTTGCTAGTGAAGAAGCCCTGGTTTGCTGTCCCGGTAAAGCTCTGCTGCGTACTGTTCAAATAAAACCCCTCTCCCCGAGGGATGAAACAAGCTACAGCGTTACAGGTGTGAGATACGGCACTTAGGAGGTCACGCGTCTCGCATTAGAGCGTGACCGAAGCGACGTGCCTGCCAGTTCTCGTGTAACTGGCAGACGCGGGGAGTTTTAGGAGAGCCAGTGTTGCTTTTGCAGGAGACAGATGCAGGATGGTTGGCAGCTTCATACTTGTGCAGCGTTCAAGGGTTGTGAAATGCTGTGTGCAGGACAAAGCTTTTATTTTTATTTTATTTTATTTTTTTTTTTTTACCAGTTTTAAAACCGCACCTTGGAACCTGTAGGAATAAATATCCCAAAGGCTGGTTTGAAACAAGGCAGTCCCCTCTTGCTGGCCTTTTGAGGCATGTTCTTGTAAGTCCTGAGCTAATGTGGTCTATCTTGAATAGCTCTGRCTTCATCCTGAGGCAGGATGACTTTTCGCTGTGCACATTAGTGAGTGCATGGCTGGATTGAAAAGTCCTGCCAGTTCTTCACTTGGACACGCCAGCATTTCTAATCAGCCTGTCTGAGGCTGCTCTCAACCAGTCACTGAGAGACCACGAACAAGACACGGGCTCTCCTGCCCGGAAGAGAGGTCCCCACGGAGCCGGGGGTCGCAGAAACCTTCAGGCACCGTGCGGGGGATTGTTTGGGTTTCCGTTGTGGTTGATGTGCCCAGTGATTCACAACTGAGTAAGGAAACAAGATTCCCTGCCTGGAAGCACCGGTCGGGTCGGGATCTTGCGTGTGATGGTAGATGTCTGCTGTGTGGACTGGCCCTGTCTTAGAAGAGGGACTCTACGACCCTCTCTGCCTCCATTGCACGTGTTGCGATGCTTCCCTGCTCCCCGTCTTGTAGCAATAAAAAGTATTTTTATTTTCTCAGTGGCAGCACTGAAAACCTCCTAAGAGGGTACTGAGGTACAGGTGTGCCGTTTGATCTCTGCCTGYTGTCCTGAGCAGGTACTGCTAAATCCTTTTGTCACGTGGTTTCAAAATTGGAAAAGAAGGTTTCAGGAATCCTTTAAGCTCACCTTTCATAGAAAGCTTGGGATTTCGTGAGCCTCCTCAAGCTCCTTCAACGAAGGCTTTCCTCCTACCGCCCCGCGGTCAATGTTGCGTCTCTCCTGAAGGCTTGCCGAGGGCCAGCCACGGCCGGCCAGCTCTTGGAGGACAACCGTGGTGTTGCAAAGGATTTTCAAGCCAACCTTTGAGACACTGAGGACTCACCACTGGATCTCTTGCAGAAGCCTCCAGCACGTTCATGKTGCATTTGTAACGCAGGAGACCTCCGACGGGTCTGGATGCGGTGCGGAACAGGGCCCCYGTCGGACTCGCGCCCCGTTCTGCGGCTCCCCTTTGCTGGCCCTCGTCCCCGAGGCCRCACGGCTGCCTGGCCGCCTGCACCGAGCCTCGCCGCCGGCTCGGGCGGTGCTGCCGCCCCGCGGGCGGGAAGGTCCCCGCAGGAGGAGCCCCCTCGGGCCGGGCCCCGGCCCCCCGCGC
>NW_028186390.1:1878187-1894424 GCF_003343005.1 Rhea americana
GCGCGAGGAGGCGGCCGGCGGCGCGGCGCGGCGCGGGGGAGAAGCGCTGCCCCTTCCGCAGGCGCACAAAGGCCGTTCGAATATCCGCGAGAGGCTGCGGCGGCGCTCGAAGAGGCTCGCGTCCCGCCGAGCCGGCGGCGTTTTCGTCCGAGCGAAGCGGGCGCCGGGCGGATGGCGTTCACCTGCTCCGGACGAACTCGCTCGCCGTCGCCTCCGCGGCGGCCGAGTAACGACAGACAGCTGCCGGCAGGAAAATAGGCTTAAGCAAATGCGGTATTTTGGCGTTCAGACGCTTGGAAGCGCGCGACGAGGGTGGGGGAGACGAGTCCCGGCGCGGGGCGGGCGCCCGGGCGCCGTGCCGGCCTGCCGGGCTGCTCCGGCCCGCGGCTCCCGCGCGGAGCGGTGGCCCGTTCTGCGCGGTCTGTCGATGTTTGCTTGAGATACCGTTGCAAACAGCGACTGCGACTTTATTGATAAGGGCAGCTAGCTGAAATGGGAAATTGTAAAAAAAAAAAAAAAAAAAAAAAAAAAAAAAAGTATAACAAAGCATTTCTCATATGTGCCCGTTCTTAATGTGGAATCACGCCTGTGTTCCGGACGCCTTGGAGGCACGGTGGGGTGTGCTGTCTGGCCCACGTGATTGGCACTATCCTCATTAGTAGTTGGTAAACCTTTGAACAAGGAAAAACCATGTTTTTTAAAAGCGTGTAGTGCGATGGTGTAGTGTTTTTAAAAAGCCATGGATTTTTTTTTTTCCTTTTAAATTAGATTGCCAATTTAAATCTAGCTTTTCTTATAACCCCTTCCAAAATTTATTTGGCAATTTCAAACTATAACAAGGCAGGAAAAAAAAACAGAAGCAGTGATTTGTATAGGCGCTGCGAAACAGGAGTCTGCCTGCCAAAGCCAACAGCTTCCTGATTAAAAAAAAAAAAAAAAAAAGGAAAAAAGGAAAAGGGAAAAAAAAAGGGAATTAAAGCTGTATTGCATGCTTTCAGTTTGTTAATGTTTACATTGCATCAGAGCTGCACAGCACTTAACAAACAAGATACGGTCCCTGTCTTGAAGGGCTTACAGTCAAAAACGTGCATTTGAGGTAACCTGTCCCAAAGTCTTATTCTTTGCCCCAAATAATTCTGCAAATCGTGACTGATTGCAGAGGGAGCATTTCTCTGCTTTCACGTTTTTTTCACTTTTTTTTTTTTTTGTTGTTTGTTTTAATAAAACAGAAGCCTTTAGCGGAGGAGCCGTTTCGTGTGGCTGGCTTGGAGGACTGGGTGAGCTTGGCCGGGGGCTGGTGACGGCGGCCGCCGTTCGGGGTGCGCTGGGGCTCGCCGGCGCRCCCGCAGCCGGGGTCCGGCCTCGACTGCCCCCCCTTGAGGCACCTCCCGCTGGCTCCCCTTCTGCCCCTGCTCCCCGTAACCCTCCTCCCGCCGCCGCTCCCCCACGTGCCGCCTCCCCGCACCGCCCCAGCAAAGCTTTAATTCATTTATTGTATCTTTTTGGAGAGGTGGTGTTTTTCCTTAATTTGGGCTTTTCARAGGTAGGTAAATGAGAGAACTTGGTTTGGAGAGCTCCTCGCTCAACTGCGGCTTTCAAGGGGAACATGAAAGGAGATGAAATGCGAGTACATGTGTGTGTCCAGACGGGAAGTGCGCTGACGAGCATGTGGCTCAGTGACCCCTCGTAATTATAACACGACGGTAGCGGCGCATGAAGTGAGAAGCGTTGCGGGGAGTAAACGCCCATCTGCTTCAACTCGCACAACTTTGCAGAAAACTCTGGCAAATTACCTCTCCTGGTGGCTTCGCTCGGTGGATTTTTTTTTCTTTTTGTTTTTTGGGTTTTTTTTTAAATAATCTGAAACCGATCCGTGAGCTTTCTGTACGGCTCGTGTACGTACATGAGAAACAAATCCAGAGGGAACCCGCTAAGTGTCTGGTATAAGGGAAGGAAAACAAATTGCTTCCTCCTTTTCGCACCGCGCGCGCGGGCAGGGTGCGGAAGGACAAGCGGGGCCGTCTTGGTGGTCGTGCGACGGGGAAGCCGGTAACACCGAGCGTCACGTGGTGATAGATGAACKGTAGATTAATAGTTCTAAGCAATTGCATTATCTAATGAAAATTTTATATAATTATTTTATATAACTTTTTTGGCAGGTGGACCCTTAAATGGAGAGTATTGATTGCTGGAAAAGAGCCTGGCATGTCTGCTGCTGGGATTATTAGAGGAGAATTTATAGTAATTAATACCTATGTATTTACATCATTTTCCGGGCTGCTAATTGCGTGAAATCCATTTGAGCTGTTTTGGCAGTGCTGGAGAGTTCATAAACTTTTTTTCATGTTTAGATTGGAAGTTGATTTTGTGCTGAGGCGTTGGGACTTTCTGCAAAGGCTCCTGTAACTCCCGAGCGGGCGGCAGCGCTGCCACGCAGCCCCGGCGAGGCTGGCCGGCAGCTCCCGAAGCGGCTTCGGGCGAGCGTCCCCCGGTTTGTCTGCGGTTCAGCTCGCGGGTGACTTCTGGCGCTCTCCGGCTGCGCCTCGGTCCTGCGCGGCCCCGATGAGCAGCCGGGCCGGAGCGGCCTCAGGACCGCCGGGATGCTCCGCCAAACCCGCGGGCTCCGTAAATAGCTTCCCCGCTTGCAGCGTAGGATGAGAGACCTGGAGGGCTTGCAGGTCTTTCGGTCCGTGGGACGGGGCAGCTTCAAGTTGCAAGCGTGTTTGCAAGCAGCCTGTCGTGCCGGCTTTCTGCCTTAGCCCCAGACTGCCGTGGGGAACGCTAATGTTTACTCCCAGAGTTTTGGAGGAAAAGCCTGCGCGCAGGGATTGAAACAAGGAGTTGCTGTGAAGCCTCTCAATAAGGACATTGAAAATGCCTTCTTTCACCACCTTTCTGGCACGTACCAAATCCAGAACTGCAGGAGACCAAAGCAGCTTAACCCTTGCGCTGGATTTTCCGGTTGACCAGCCGTCGCACCAGCGGGGTCGGCGCCCGCGTGTGCGTGCGTGAACGCGCGGTGTGGCTTTCTCCAGTTTAACGTCCCGTCCTCTGCCGGATAGCTCTCGTCTCTRAGCAGCTCTCGGAGTTGGAGGAAATGCTAGCTTTTCAAGCACTTAGTTGTCAATAATTACTAGYAAGCCTTACTTAACTTCCAAGAAGTTCTCCTGTGCAACCCTTCGGTATACACACTTGTATGCAAAAGCAAGCCTGTTCTTGTTTAGTCTGTCTTACACCTTTCATTTTTATCCTGCCCCCCTACACACACTTTTTTTTTTCCCTTTAATTTGGTTGCTGTGAAATTTTGCAGCACTGCCAAGTTATTTCCTTGGGATATATTTAGATAAAGCAAGATCAGCAGAGAGTGATGTGTGTTTGCGTAAGGATGTTTGTAAATGTTAGCAGTAACACTGTCAGGATTGTGGAGCAGATGTCCGTGAGATGCTACCAAGATCCTTATTTACAAACTTGTAAATGACTGAAGGGGTTTCCTTCCCGGGGATAAGGGGGCCGCCTACTTAAGAGATTAAAATCCTATTGTTTTGTGACTGAAGCTGCTCTGGTCGAGCTGCTGTCTCAGATTATCCTTTACAAGGGGAAAAAGCTCTGTATTAGCWTGAAACACCGTTGAATTGTTTTGCCTTTTTTTTTTTAAAAAAAGAGAAATGTTCAGACTTCAAATGTGAAAATAATGGCATTGGGTTTTGTTTCCATCTTTTTTTGAGGGAGTCGGAGAGAAGTCACCCGATGTGCTCGTTCCTGGCTGAGCCATAAACTGCTGTTTTTGTTTCCCAAAAGGGGGTTTCCTTGCTGTGTGGCTCTCAGTGCATTTTAAGCAATGACAAAGTCTTGTATATATTACAAGTATAATTAAGTTAAACTTGTATTCACCAAAAAGCATCCCTCACAGCAAAAATTCAGTGTCCCAAGAGAGTGATATTAATGGCATTTGTATAGAGTGTATGATTATACTGCAACAATCTCTTCTGAATCTGTTTTTTCTTCTTCTACCAATGCACAAAGCTTTATCCCAGGCTATTTTTTACCTTCTATCATCCTAAAATAAAGGAAAACCAATCTGTCCCTGGAACCTCAAGCCCRGTGGCTTGCAGTGTAGAAAACTTCAGTTCTGTGCTGAGGTTGTTCTGCAGATTATCCTAGCTCCCTCCTCTTCTGGAGTTTGGTGGCTGTAGGTATGATGCACTCTGAAAATAACATTACTGCCCTGCTCTTAGCAAATGGTTKTGATTTGTTTGGAGTTAAGGCAGCAAGCCTGTTTTTGGAAGAAGTTCTTCTACTATTTTTTCTCCCATCTTTGCTCTTTGTTGAGTTGAAGACTTGGTCTTGAAGGCATTCAAATCAATGCAATGCCAAATAGGAAGGGAGGTTTGTTTTCAAATTGTCAGAAATTAGCTGAAGCTGTATAGGACAGGCAATAGTGACCTACATGCACTGTTGGAGTTGCAAATCTCATACACGTTCTTTTAATCTGAGAATGTAACTGCAATCTGCATAGGCTGATAGGGTGAGAGTCAAACTAGCTGTATTTAAAACTTGCATGGAAATTGGCTGCAGTTATGTGACAGAAGGCATGTGCTGGTGCGCACACGCAAACGGCCCCTGGGCTGGAAGATCCCTTCGTAACTGAGAAGTTTCCTTCTGAAGGTAAAGATGGCTTCAGCCTGGAGGGTTATTGATGTGGAAATAGAAAGTTGCGAGTAAATTGTGTAACGTTTGTTTTTACTGTCGTTTGCAGCTGAATTTTTAAGTGTTCTTTCAAGGAGGCGGCAACCGATCGTGAGTCGTTACAGTCACAAGGTGTTAGCGCTACTTAAGGAACAGCAGAACAGCCTTACGGTTTCATAGGGAGACTCTGCCCGGGGAGACTGGTGCTTCATTCACAACGGGCTCTTCGTCGTTCTCCTGTTGCTTCTCACACCTCCTCCATGTAGGGACTTTTGAAGGTGTCGGCACGATGTGGCTATGAAAAACAGCAGAGAAAGCTTTCAAATAACGTGATTTTCAAACATCAGGCAGGCTGCAAGGTGCTGCAGCGGGTGATCAGCACCTGCTGGGAGTAGCRCTCCTGCCCCGTGCACGTGTGGACGTGGGGCAGAGCTGCTGTGAGCGAGCTACAGTGCTTAACATAACTAGCCGTGGCACCTTCAGACTGGCGAGTGTATGCTGTCGTGTGTGGTGGCCTTAAATATTTTTCCTTTTTAATTTTTCTTTTTTTTTTCCCCCTTGCTTTGATGCAACACAGATGCTACCACCAACCCAAAGAMGGGACTAATGCAGAAAATCATCTGATGTTTAGATCTGTATGAAATGGTCAACATACTGTCATCCTCTGACATTAATCAGATTACTGTGAGGTGTGGGAGTGTTCTATTATTAAATTTAAAACCTCRCTGTATAAGATGAAGGCAGCTTTAATGAGATGAAAAGGCTTAACTGGAGTCCAATTAAATTCAGTATTACCTGTTTATGCAGGCTGCTTAAGTCCTGACCCGTGCGCTGATTTCTTTCTCGTGCTCCAAAGTCTGTGCTGTAGGCAAAGAGAATAAAATAGATGATCACCAGTGTGTCCTGAGCATCTCTGAACTGGATGCTGGAGACGTGAACTTGTGCCGGGTGGCCCAAGGCCAGGTTTTAAAAAAGGCTGTTTAAACAGCCGTTTAAAACTCTGTTTGTAAAGTGACTACAAACTTGTCAGATGCTGGTTTCTCATTTGTAGTAATTTTGGGTAGTGGSAGCCGAGGCAGCGGCCGTCCTCCAGCGCCCCGTGCTGCTCCCGCGCCCCTCTGGGAGGCTTCGCGGTGGGAGATGCGGATGAAGTCCTCTGCTCTGCGCTCCCAGCCCTCGTGTGAAAGTGTTGCAGAGCATGAATTTTAGGGCAGATGACTGCTGGGTGTCTCCAGTGTGAATTAGGCAGGCAAGCCTGGCTCCCCCCATTTCGCAGAGCGTGCCGGCGGCGGGGGTCCCCAGGGGAAGCAGGAGCAGCCGGGAGGGGGGTCCAGCAGCCCTCCTCTAATAGCCAGGCTGGTTTCCGTGATGAAATGCATTAACTTCGTTAAACTCCCTTCACGGTCCGTGGGACACGGAGACGCTAGGTCGGGAAGGAAAGGAGAGGAAGGGAAACTGCCGCGGTTTGAGAGCGCCTTTCCCGTTGCGAGAAGAGGAGAAGGAATCGGAGTGAGAGGAAGGTGAGTTTGCACCCTTTGGGGCCCCAGCAGGCACCGGTGGGCTAAGATCCTTGCTCCTCCTTGTCTTGTTCCCCCAGCCCATCTGCCAGGTTGTGCGGTAAGACCGGAGCCGCCTGTTCCCGGGATGCTTCCTACAATGGGGAAGCGGTCTGGCAAGGGGCGAGGACCAGTTGGCTACTGGGCTTCGCATCCTGTCGCTGGGATCCACTGCCCCGAGRGAATTTGGGTCCAGTTTCTGCAGAAACGGGCCGGAGAGGCGAGGACTCTGCTCCCAAGAGCCCCTCCCATGGTGGTGGGACTCATCCATGGAGGAGTAGCCAGGGCTCTGGGGGTTTTGTGCTCCTCTGCTGGCTGCCAACATCTTSTCACCAGTGTTTTGAGGTTTTTTAAGAAAAATGTGTGTGTTTTCAGTGAAAACAGCCCCTGGGTGTCAGGGTAAGTTCTGCACGCACCAAAGTGAGTCGGCTGTTTGCACAACCCAAAACTGCAGCACCCGGAGTGCACAGTGGTGGCATCGGCTCGAATATAACATAGAATAAATATTGCTGATACAAACCGGGGCCTGTTGGACCTGTCTCCTGCTGGRAGGGGGGAGCATGCGGGATATCGGCAAGGCAGCCTGGCCTGGCGGGAGCCTTGCGGGTCTGTGCGGGGATTGAGAGTAGATGGTGAGGAGCTGATTGCTCTTGCTCAAAGGAGATGTATCCTCCAGGGAGCTCTTGGGTCTGCAGCACTCAGGCCACCTTTGCACTAGTCTTCAGTAAGCTGGCTCTGCAGGATGACCCTAAATTTGTCCAGGTGAGAGCTGGAGGTGATGAAAATGGGGAATCAGTGTGTTATCCAGAGGGTGAGCAGTGGCTTGCATTGAAACTGTGCTTCGGGAGAGTCTTTGCGCACCAGCTTTCCAGCTTTGGCTGTTGAGTGCCTTCTCGGGGATGGCTTCTTTTTGGCAGCTATTTATTTTCTCTATGAAATAACCAATTACCGAAGTGACACGACACTGATGTGGGCTGGGCTGAGACTTGCTGGGGCTATCTTAAGAACCGGGAGGCTCATCTCCGGGGCTGTCAGAAAGCACAATAGACCCTTCGGCAGATACAAGCCGAGGTGTGCGGAGGCTGAACTACTTAACCGAAGGTTGCGAGAYGAGTGGTGAGCGGGGACCCGCGCGGCTCGGCTGAGCCAGCGTCCTTGCCCCCGGGCTGGCCGTCCCGTCCGCGGTGTGTCCAGGTGCGGCCGTGCGCTGGCGTGACGCGGCCCCGGCTGCCGCGCACCGAGCTGTTCCCGGGGGCCGCCAGGCACGGCTGGACAAATTCCTGCCGTGCTCCGTGTAGCCGGGTCCCTGGGTGTGTTTCGGGGGCGACTGGCTCGGGAGGGAGCCCTGGCGCTCTGAAGCCGAGAGCTTGTGCGTCCTGCTTGGGGGTGGAACCGTGGCAAAGTAACAAAACAAACAAAACCCCCCAAACCACCAAAAAAGCCAGTTTTTCACCAGCTGCTACCTGTGTGCATCTGCGTCGCTGCTGGCTCCAGAGACGTAGCTGCACCTTTCCTCCTGGGGACTGCGCAGGCAGCAGCCGCCGCTTGGGCCGGAGACGCGGGCTGGGCGAAGAGCCTGCCTGGCCGCGGCTCGCCGCGGGTCCTGCTCCCGGCCCGGGGGACGGCGTCGCGGGCAGGTGGGATCGCTGGTTTTTGGCAGCGGTGACGGCTTGAACGGCTTCCTCGCGCGCGGGAAGGCTGGTGCTTAGTACCGAAGCTTTCCCTGCTGATATGCTGTTCCAGTTAGCAGGGTTTCTGGCAGCACAGCCAAACGGCACATCTTTTTCCTGCTTTTTTTTTTCTTTTTTTTTTCTCCCTTTAACCTAATGTCAGTGGGCCTGCATGAGTGGACTCCTACAGATAATTTAAGTATCCGGCTCCTAGCTGTGTTGTTTTGTCCAATTTCTATTGCATTCTGACCTACATCATTCTTTATTTGCAAAGCTATACTTGCAGACAGCAGTAATAAATCAATTAATGACTCTGATGAATCGTTTAATGGCTGACAAAATAACACTACAGTCAACAGCTTGGATCTCTACAGCAGTACCAGAAGATGCTGGTTGACTCAGGGTAGGGAGACGAAACAGAGACTGTTAGCTCAATTAGTGCAATTAGTGTGCGATTTAAAGGCTTAGACGGCATCTGCTGGCATACGAAGTTGGTGTGTTAACTGAGTGTCTACGTTTGGAAGCGAAATGCAGCGATCCAGATTGTCGTAATTCTACTTGCTTTCTTCCACTAAAAAAAGAAAAAAAAAATCCAACGTATGTGGGAAAGCTATATATATTTCCCACATATATACATATATATATATATGTCCCAAGAATTGCATTTTGTTTCCAACACAGARCAAATTTACCGTCTAATAAAATGCAAATGAGCATGCATATTGGCTGTGGAATAGCTGTCTCAAACCTAGCCCTCCTGTAAGGAGGTGAATTGTCTAATTCCCACTCAAGTTGAATGCCAGTAATAAACCCAGCCCGGGAGCACGGAGGGATTTGAACAATCCCAGGAATCGCTGAACGGTTTTAGGAACCGGATCCGTGACCTTTTCTCTTATTCATCAAGGTACCGTTTCTGGAAACCGCTCGATGTGCTGTCATCTGGCATGGGTTCCGTGTTGTCACTGGAGCAGAAATGAATTTTGCATGGCAGTCAGGAGCCTCGTTTCGCTAAATAAGCAGGTGACTCCCTCCCTCCCCGTTCTTGCCCCGCCGCCGTGGCGGGTAGCGGTGGGRGCGCTGCGCGCCCGGCCTGGAGCCTCCCGAGCCCGTGCCCTCGGCACGCGCCGGCTCCGCTCTCGCCTCCCGGGGGTTTCGGCACCGGCAGCCGATGCGAGTGGGTTACTGCGGCCAGCGAGGTTTTACCACCCAGAAGTGACTGTCAACAACGTGCGTGTAACAAGATGTGATTTGCCTAATACTGCATGTTTATTGGGGTTGGCARAGAGCTTTTAACATAACTAGACAAATAAAAACAGCATGTGATTATAATGCGATAATGAACACGGTGGCACAAAAGACTTTCCGGTCTTGTACTGTGCAAACACTGCTGGGTCACCTGCTGTCCCCCTGGCACCACCTCCGCCTGGCTCGTCTGTCTTCGTCCTGCTGCAGCTGATATTTTCCTGTATTGCAAGAGGGTAAGGAAGCGCCTTCCGGGGGGCTGCTTTTTCAGACCGAGCAAAGCCTAAAACGCCGCTGAGCTGTCGGGCGTTAATTCCCGTCGTCTTTGGCTCTGCCCGCCCGTGCCAGGCGCGTCCCCTGACAGCAGGACAGGCACCGCTTCCCGCGGTGCGTCCCTGCGTGGCGGAGCAGGGCTGGGCCCGGGAGGGCTCTGCGTTCTCTCGCGCTACCAAAAAATAAAATAAATCTGTGTAAATAGCCGGGGGAGGGGGTGCCAGGCGAGCGAGGGGCACCGTCAATGCTGCAGCGGGGGCCTGAGGTCTGCCAGGCCCCGCGGCCGGCACCGTCTCTGCCGAGGGCTGGTGGGACTGCGGAGAAACGCCACTGCCGCCGGCTGCCCGSCGTTTATTTTTAGGCTCTTAAATATTTGCCCTGCCTTTTAGCACATCGGCAGCCATTAAAGCTGCTTGACAAATCGCCTCCGGTGGCAGAAYGTACCCCTTGATCCTGAAAAATCCCGTTCCAGTGGTTTCTGCCCCGGGAGCCCGGCCYGTGTCCCACCGTCGCGTGGGGCTGCGCCGCGTGCACCCGCGCTTCGCATCTCCTCCGTGGGGGTCCTCCCCCGAGCGCCCAGCACCAACAGCTTTCCCGGCACGTTGTTTTTTTCCAAGTCATAGCTTCTCTCCTCCCAAGCAGCTCTTCAGTCTGCTCTCTGCTTTCCCCACCGCTCCTGGAAGCCTCCCTCGAGCTCGGAGAAGTTCKTGGCAAGAAGTTCCTCCTCGAAAGAGCCGGCAGTCAAAGTAAACCCGGGGGTGCAGCTGGCAGAGGGAACGTGCCCTATTTTTCTGGGAATTTGCTGGAAGGCTCTCCGGGTTGGGCACCATCCTCGTCCTCATCCTGCAGGCCTCCCAGACAGGAGCCTCGGGGGAAGGCAGCACCTGGGCGGAGGAGCCTGACCCTGGCCGAGCGGCCCTTGGCCGTCGCGCAGGGCCCAGTGCGCGGAAGGACCCGGCGGTCCGAGTTTGCTGCCGATACGCACCCGGCGTCGCTTCGGCGCCTCCTTCGCTGAGCATCTGCCCGTACCAAGCGGTTTTGTCGAACCGCAGCGGCGCATCTGCCTTTTCTCCAAGGTAAAAGGTACCTTGGCGTTTACCTTAGCAGTGGCGATGGGGAGGAGAGTAAAATGAAATAAAATGTCGTTTTGCAGCCTTGTAAATCATTCATCGAGGACTGACCAATTTGGCTGCCGTCCTACAGTATGCTCAGGGCACTCGTGGGTTTTTAATTATTGAATTCTGCCAAGTGCCACATGTGCAAGGAGCTTTAAATATGCGTTTACACTGCAAGAGCATAGATGAGATTGGGGGTATTTATCGTGGAAAAAATATTCTGTGGTTTTGTGGAAAAATGTGCATTTGCTTAAAGATTTTCTTTGGCTGCCTTGCTCTCCTTCCCCTCCTTCCTACTGCTGAGGGAAGGTGGTGTGCAACGTACTTTGGTTCAATACGAAGGCTTAAAAGCTGTATCTGTACATCAGACTTAGGCTCTTTTTGCACCCAAAGTGGGGTGAGCTAGTGCGTGCTTTTAGGCTGCTGTACGGGGCAGTTTTGTTGCTGTGTGTGCTGAACACACCATGCCAATGCTGGTCTGAGTTTTGAGTTACCTTCCTTGYGCAGCGTCAAACCCATGTTTATAACACCTTTGCTAATCGCGGTGCAGTTCTCCCCCAGCGTATTTGGGCCCTGGAATACCTAGATATGCGAATGGCATTATTCCAAGCTGGTTTGGGATCTGTTTCGCTTTGGGAGATTCCCCAGCAAGGAATTATGGTGTGCTGGAAATCTCTTGAAACCATAAAATATCACCTTGGCAGCTTTATTGCAATGCTTGCCTTCTTTGGAGGGAAGCATTTTGCGTGATAGAGGGTTTAATAAAGGAAATTCTAAATGGACTTGCTGCAGTTTGGGGCTTGGTCTTATATATTTTTGCATTAAGAACATTCATCTGCTTTGCAGAGAAACTGCAATATGTTCATGGCCTTGGATTAAGATTTGGTTTTACTTTTATAGCTGACCCACTTGGGGGTATGGAGGGAGGGGGAGAACTGGGTTCACTCCCTCTTCTTTCTATTTTTGCTGCTGTCTGATGTATAAAAAGAGCCTGGAATGGGTAGGCTTATTTTTGCTGCCAGGACTTTTTTTATTAACTGTAAAAACACTCAGATCTGGTCTTGGCTGTTTATCTGGAGAACTCTGCTTCTGCTGCCTCGCTCTCGCAGCCCCTCGGTGGGCTGCGGCGGGCGCGGGAGGGCAGGCTCCTTGCCCCCAGGAGGGGGGTGCACGGGCGGCTGGAGAGCTCGGGGACGGAGCGGGAGCAGTGCAGGAGCCCTTGACGCCTGCTCCRCACCCGGCCGGAGCTTAGGCTGCCCTGAGCGAGAAATACCCTTCTTTGAGCGTATTGCATCAACGGGCTCGTCCTCYGGCCCTTTTTGGAGAGCTTGCGTCCTGAACCCCCCACGCCGGTGCCCTCCCTGCCGAAAAGCACAGCGGAGGGAAAACCGCACCGCGTAACCCCGAGGGAGGCGTGCGGCAGCACTTAGCCTAGCCCAGACCTCGGCTCGTAGCGCTGCTTGGTCTAGAAGAGCAAGATTCCCAACCARATCTTGGGATCCCTTCTTGGCAAGGCTTAGGAAAATAATCCTTCGTTTTCCGGGCTGGACAAGACTTGACGTACGGGTTCGTCGTGCCTGCTCGCACCTCGCTCCCTTTCGGTGCCGCCCTGTAAGTTAGGGCGGATGGCTGGGCTCGGGGTGAACGGCCCAGGCGCCCTCCCCAGCGGGCATCGCCCAGGCGCAGCTTTTCCGGGCGCTCGGGATACCCCAGGCTTCGGGGCTAAAACCACGTCCGAAGCCGAACCGCGCCGAGCCAGCGCGCTGGCGGGATTGCTTTGGTGGAGGTCGTCGGATACGAGTCGAGGAAGAGGGCGCCGCGTCCGCGCCGCGGCTTCGGGTGCCCGGGTCCGCCGCAGCGCGCCCGGCCGAGGCCGGGAGCCGTCGCTCGGCGGTGGGTCTGGCTCCAGCCCAGCTGGCGTTACTAAGGCTCTCGCTCTACTGCCCTGGAAACGCCGGCTCGGCTGCCTATAGGTAGACACAAGTGCCACTCTTTGGAGCTTTTTGGGTTTTTTATTGTATTGCTTCAAGAGCAGAACTGTCGTTCCCAGCCCTGCAGGGACGTTTCGTCAGCAGTAGCGTTAGGGAAGAATTCCCCCCACCCCACGCCGGGTCGGAGACTTGCGTAACGCTGCTCCTCTCCCAGGGCTGCAGCTGCAAGTTTGCGCGCGGGAGCGAGCTGGAGGCGCGCGCGCCGCTCTCCCGCGGGCGCTGGCACAATCTGCCAGGTTTAAATCAAGCTCCGAAGTTCCCGTCGAGCCGGTCGGCTCGCCCCGCGCGGCCGAGAAGGTGCCCTGCGTCCGYGGCCGGCTCGCGCTGCCAGCAAGATCGGCGCGTGCTGCGCGGGGGAAGTAAATATTAATACAGGTGCTAAGCAGGCGCGAGCGCGCCGTCCCGGTAGCCGGCGTCCGCTGCTGCCTCCGTTTCGCGGACGGACCGGCGRAGGCCGCGGGCTTTCCCCGGGAATGGGAGGCTGCTAAACAACSCGCGGCGCGCCGAGGCCGGCGAGGGGCCCGGAGCGCCGCGGYGCTGCGCGGAGCTGATACTTGGCAGCCGTCGCAGGACGCTGTTTGGAAAATAGTAATAAAAGCTTGGCGTGCTTGTAAAGCAGGGGAAGCGTCTTTTCAGAGGGCAGAACCAAGCAGCGTTGAAACGGCAAGTGCAGGGGGGCAGGGAACCGAGAGAAGCGTTTAAAAAGCCTTAAAATAGCTCGTGCCTCAAATGACATGTTAGATGAGAGACTCGGATGCGTTAACAAGACCGAACGTCTGTTGAAATAAATAAATACACCCCAGAACGATCCCCAGTTTTTGCACGGCCATCTTCTCCCGGGGCGAGCTGCAATTCGAGCTCGGCCTGTTAATGGCTAACGCGAGCTGCGTTCCCGGGAGCGCTGCTGGGTGAGCAAGCGAGCATGTGCGCTAGGTCACTCGGAAACCCGGGAGCGAGCGTCAAACGAGCTCTGGCGAGCAAGAAAAATGGGAAAAAGAGGCGCGCGAGCTTCGGCTGCAGCCCGGGCCGGGCGMACGAGAGGGGAGGCTGGTGCCCCAGCAGCGCCGAGCATCCTTCGCCCGCTGCCGCGCTCGCGCTTTGGGCCAGCTGCTAATCGACTCAGCGTGGTGCGGCGAGGAGAGACGGYGTTTTTCTTCACTCCGCCTCAAAACCAACATGTTTGTCCTGGTTTTGTTCCCCGCAGAGCGCAGCTGCCGCCCCGAGTCCCGTGCTTGGAAACATTCCCCCGAACGACGGGATGCCCGGGGGCCCCATCCCGCCGGGTTTCTTCCAGGTAGGCTGCCGCTTTTCCTGATGCCGCCGGTGCCGGGGCACACGTGTTCGCTCGCGCGCTCCGTGTCAGCACTGCAATTTTCCAAGGGGATCCTAGCATAGTACTGTGCCAGCATAGATGACCTGTGTATAAATAACCAATGCTCTGCTGTTTTTCCACATTTATTTTCTATTTTTTGTGGTCTTAAAGCAAGTTTATTTGTTGTTTGAAGAGGTTATTTTGTATTTACAATTGATATTTTTCCAGAGCTGCTTGTTTTTTGTTTGGGTTGAGATTGTATTTGTTCCTTGGTCATAACAGACATGCATAATTGAAAACATTCTGGATTTTGATTCCTGAAACTTTTTCCCCCTCTGGTTAACCACTTGATTTTTTCCAAATGCGATCACTGAAAGCATTAACAAATGCTGGCTTAAGCTACAGCTACAGGCAGAAGCGGATTCAATGCAAACCCAAATCGCTGAACGCCATTGAGGCACCTTGTAAGAAAATACCTAGCAAAATTCCTGAAGTTGCTTTTTATTCATTCGTTCTCCCACTTTAAGCTCTGATTAAAGATGAGGTAAAGTATGTTTTGAATGATGCTCATGAATGATGCTCATTTTAGCAAGCACTTGGAAAAGAAGTTTTCCTTTTTTTTTATTTCTTTTTGTACGTCAGGATGTCATTAGTTTGTAGCAACGTAAACTGTTGGTGCATTAAAATCTCATTTCTTGAGGACTTGTTCACATAACAAATGAACGTTCAATGTAACAGTTGAAAGAAATATTTGCTCTGGCAAGCTGCTTTTTTTATCTGGACTTGTGATTTGTATATGGGAGAAATTCTTGGGCTGTAGACAGGCGAAGTTGATAAACTGCTTGTGATTTATTATGGCGATATCTTAGTGCGGTATCACAATTTGTGTGTGTATGGGAGTTAGGGAAGAGGGAAGGAGGGTTTTTTTTTTCCTTTTTTTAGAGATCCCATTTCCTGAACATGCTTATGACAAAATAAGAATATCCAATATTGATTGGTAACCCTAAAAGGGGCTAATCTTGTAGCAGTGCTCTGCGACATGGGATGAAGTCAACAGTAGAGATGCTATCTCGCAGGTCATAGCTGCTGCCAGCAATTCAAGTGCCAAGTTGTTACTTCCAACGAGCTTGTTTCCAAAGTCCTGATCTCATCCTGTTGCAGATGGGACTGTCCTTCCAGGCATCCCCGCAGGTCTATGAGAATCAAGAACTAGATAAAAGTTAGGGGTAGATTTCAAAATTACAGGTTGGATTTAATGGAAGGGTAAAGATGAGGGAGAGGAATGGCATTTGTGAGCACGGCCAGCCGTGCCCCACACATGCGATGGGTGCTTGATGCTTCCCATTGGCAGGCTGCAAGGTTGCCCCTTCTCCTTTCTGGCTTTTCTTAGTGTTTTTGTTACGCTGGGGCTCTGATTTGGGAACAGAGAGCCCATCCCAGCTTTCCACCTTGTGTGCAGCCGGGCTGCAAGCTGGGTTTGTCCAGCCATGACTTGTGCTGCAGGAAGGTGGGCTCAAAAGCAGCCCCTGTTTCTTATGAGCTTTGGTGTGGGCTGCCTGAAACCTCAGCAGAAACAAGGGACCGTGCACGCGTCGTGCACCCAGTCCTTGCGGCTCTGATAGTGCTGAGTGGAGGTGCTGCCTCTTCGGAGCTGGAGAAGGGTGCTCGCCTGGCCGCAGCTTGGCCAGGAAAGAGGGAAGGGTGCCCATGCATGTGGGCAGGGGGCATGTGGCTTGCACGTGTCCTCTCAAGAGATTGCCTTTCCTGAAAGCCCTCCAACATCTGGTTTTCCCTTCCCTGCTTGGGGATAGAGGGGAGGAGGGGAGAAGCAAAGTCCCACCTTTTACACAGTCTGAACATCACCGCCAGATTTATTGTGGATACTCAGCTCATTCCAGCTTCAGGACAAGCTCGAGATGAGCTCTGGCTGAGGTGTGCTGGACGCTCTGCGCTGAGCCATTTGCAGCTCGGGGTTAATTTCTTATCTCTGTAGGAAATTAAAGCGCTGAACTTAAGAGGGCAAAACCAAAAAGGTCACAGGAAATGCAAAGGATTGAAACAGTTACGGTTCTTCTCCCTGAAGACCCTTTATGTGCCAGCCGTGGGATGAGGTTTCCAGCCGTAACAGGAATGCAGCATGACCCAGTTCAGTTGGCCTCCCGCGCCGGGAGACCAGAGGGTGGAGAGAGGATTGGGAGTTTGTGTCTCACTCTGGCAATGCCATGCTGACAGGTCAGATCTAAAACAGACCCAGGCATTGAGGCATGAGCACATCATTTTAGAGAAGGCTTTGGAATTGGAAAAGGGCTGATACCTGGGGGCAGAGCCTGTCCTGCATTGTGCTAGCAGTGTAGGGGAGCATCAGACCAGGACCTGTGAAGGGAGTAGGCCA
>NW_028186390.1:1894481-1916937 GCF_003343005.1 Rhea americana
AAAAAAAAAAAAAAAAAGCAAGAAATTGGTAAAAAAAAAAAAAAAAAAAGCAAGAAATTGGTTGGAAGAGAAGTGGCTTACTGGGAAGGGAAGGGAATAGAAGAGGGAGAGCGGAGTCCGTAGTGCCCCGTCTGCAGGCTGTTGGCTTGCGTGGAGAAACTGTTCCTTCTCTTGGAGTTCAGTAGCAACCTTCAGGCTCAGGGCCAGAGGGAAATGCAGGCCTCAGAGGCTCTCCAAAAAACCTTGTGCCTGATAGGAAAGGACAGGCCCTGGGCACCCTTCAGTTGTTTGGCACTACATGGTGCCATTAAACTGCCACRGTTGGCATGAGACCGTTCTCCAGATAAAAGGTTGCCCTGTTCACAGCTAGCCTGAGTAGATGCTTTTATTTAAATCTTTCTTTGTTCCTTTAAAATGAGCAAACAAACCCGTTGCTCATCCTCCTAAAGGTCATCAAAGTCGTTTCTGCTTTTGTTTCGAGAGCCAGATTGATGCCCGTTTGCAGACACCTCAAATGGATCTCTTCTGCTCCAGCAGTGGGGAAGGGGGGTTACCAGGGAAATGTAGGTTATTTTACAGAAGGTAAAATAAAAGCTATTAATAGAAGCATAAGACCTTCCTAATACCAAATAAATGGGGCGTAGGAGGTGGAGGAATGAGTGTGCGCACACCCAGTAATCAGCCCCCCTCCGTGGCTGTGCCTTTTCTCCCAAACGTGAACTCGCTGCGGAGCTCTGTAACACTCTCTCTGATGAAATGGAAAGTTGAACATAAATCAATGTCTGTGGCTGTGTTAGCTATGCATCAGCAGTTAGTGCGCGAGATGCACCAAAACAAAGCGCCGGCTGGTCGGCGTTCCTACACTGCCCCCTAATGCAGAGAGGCCTCGGGAGCCGGGGAGGACGGTGGGATTTCTGCGGTCGGGGGGTTCCCGTTCGCCTCTGTGCCGTTCAGAAGAAACGTGTCCGTTTACTAGGTCACAGTSGCCCTCTGGGCGAGAGGGAAGCGGAGCCAGCGGAGGGAGGCCACCGCGCGGCTTTGCGCTCCCGCCGTGGTTCCAGGCTCCCATTTTAGCGTCTGTTGGTCACGCCACGGATGTCTTGTAGTGCTCCTTGAGCCGTTGAAGTGACTTCTTTCTTCGTTGTGCAGTGCATTTTCCAACAAGGAACGCTAGTAAACAGAGCCGGKGCAGGTGTTTTACCCCTGGTTTTATCTCACGTGAGGATTAGACATCTGTCCTGAGTCCRTAGTGAGCTGAGCGCTGCCCTCGGTTGCTCATGGGCTCCCCGGCGGGGACAGGCAGGCTGCCGTCGCCCCTCGGTGCTGCCGCCGCCGGGTCTCGTCCGAGGGTGCTGCGCTCGCCGGCCGCGGCGCTCCGTCGGCCTGCCTCGCGGGGAGGAGCGGCCCTGGCGGACCGGCGCGCTTGCCCTCGCGCGCCGCGCTGGCTTCTCGGCGTTGGCCAGCCCTTCACCCAGCCTGCCGCCGYCTCCCGTCCTGTCTGCCAGCCTCGTCCAGTCCCTTCTGCTGCTTCTGCGAGCCGGTTTCTGGGAGACGGCACAAGAACGGCAAGACAGACTTCCCYTTCTCTGAGCCAAAGGGAACTTCACGAAAAATCCCGGGAAGCAAACGTAAATGCCAAGATGTATCCCGTTCGCTGCCCRTGTCGCAAATACAGTGGATGGCTTCCCAGGGCCCGCTGGAACAGGCAGGATGCGTTCGAGCTGCGGAGACTGCCGAAGCAAGGCACACAGTTCMGATCTCTAATGGTTCCTCTTGGGGATATCTTGATTTGAAATTCTCTCAAGTAATCTCTTCAGCCGTCGTTCAGCCAGCTTCCTGRGGAGTGTCCCCCATCATGAGATGTGCTCTTTCCTCCAGCCGTTTCCACGTTTCCCCTCCCTGGGAAGGGTAATGTAACTCTTCTCTGGGGAGCGCTGGACTAAAAGATCAGAGTCTGCATTACTTCCCAGCTGTTCGCGACGAAAGCTGGCTTTGCGAGAAAAGGAGCGCGTTGTCCATCTCCGTTTCATCTGGGAATAGTGCTCTCAACATAGCTTCCAGGGAAGGGATTTGCTACTRGAGAAAAGATTTATGAAACGGAAAGGTACGGTTTAGAGCTTTTCGTAGCTGCTTCTCTTCCTCTGGAGACAGAGGTTCGAGGTTTACAGGGTCCTCTTCTGGCTGTGAGTAGTCCCATTTTTAAAGTTGGACCCTACAGCTCYTGAAAACGAGGTCCCTTCCCTGGCCACGAAGGCGTTTGAACAGCGTCGCTGTTGACAGCTCTCTGTTGACAGCTCTTTGTCTGTTCTGGGAAATGAAAAGCAACAGAAGCATGCACAGAGCTCAGTGCTGCAGGCCAGCACATTTCCCTTCTCTCGTGACACCTGAAGCTGTTTTTTTTTTCCAGCTGTGGCACATCCAACAGTACGCAGGAGATGGCCAAAGGCAAAGCACACTCACCAAGTAAAAGTGCTGGCAAGGAAAGCAGCCAGGAGAGCTGCAAACCACTGTGTGCACAGCGTTAGGCAGTGTCAGTGAATCCAGCAGCTCTTCAGTGTTTACACCAAACCAGACAACCCTGGGGAATGATAGTCTAGCTGCTTTGGAGAGAGATGAGTCACCTTCTACTGAACGGGGCAGAAAATCATTACTTTGACCCGAGCGAGTGATGTAGCGGAAGAGCATGATTTGCTCTAGGACAGGCTGCTGGCTTTTCCTGGGGGAGTGAGCGTTGTGCGCATTTGGAAGCGGACTGCAGATTAATAGTGTGGATGAACCTGCGGTGCCTGCTCTCAGGGATCAGGCAGGACCAACCAGCTTTGTCCCTCAATGCGCTTGTATTGGAGCAGGTTTGTGAGCTTTGTATTTCTCCTGTAGCACAAATGCTGTAAGAGTTGGTGGAAGCTAGAGCCAGACTGGTCTTGAAGGGCTGGTTGCACCACTACTAATGCTATAAGCTTTTCTAGCCCTGCTGGGTTTTCGTTGTAGTGCGAGTCATGTGCTCTACAGTTTTTGAAGGAACATGGCTTATAAAAGAGATGAAGGCTGAAGGAAAGAAAAAGCAAGCGTCAGAGGAAGTTTCTCTGGAAGTTTAGTAGGGTGCCCATAGCTTTTGTAACGAGTGTCTAGAGCATATGGTGGGATTTGCAGTCAACTTTTTCTCGGGCGCTCCATCCAGATGGAGGTGACTGTTCTTGGCTTCAGCTGACATGGGTTTGTTTCCTGAAGAGCTGTGTTTAACATATTCCTTAAAATCAGAATTCTGCACTTGGAAGCCCCAGATGCAAGAGAGGCAGATCTCCTGCCCACGTCTCCCTTAGTAGGTCTTCTGGGGAATTTGGCCAGCGTTAACATTTCATTGCTCTCTCTGAGCAAAATGCAGTTGGGTCTTCACCCGGCACCTTCTGCCTTCCTGGCATTGCTGGCCTCCCTCGCAGTCAGCGTGCCCACCAGCCACTTGATTCGCTGCGGAGAGTCACAGCACGCGGCACRGCCTGGGAAGGCCGGGACAGGGTGGGCTTTCCTACTGTCATCCCTTCCAAAGGCCAAGTCTGTTATAATCAGAAGATGACCCTTCCTCTATGCTCCTCTGCCAGCCCTGTTCTGGTGGGGTTCTAGGCAGTGYCTGTTGCATAATGAAACTGAAACCTTATCTGATACAGAAACAGATTTTTGGCTTTGGTGGTAGGCTTGGATGCATTGCAGCAGCTCAAAGAGGCTCTGAGGGTTGGACTTTAGGAAAGGCTGCTCTGTGGGGCAGCRAATTTCTTCTAGGAAAGTGAAACTCATAGTCTGTGAACCAAAACCTGGCAGAAGTCTGCAAGTGGTGTCCTCCAGCAAGCTCAGAGCCACCTGGGTTCAGGTTGTTAACCTGGGCTCACGGCAGTTGGTTATAGAGCTCTTCAGGCTCTAAGTGCCCATTAAGTTTCTTACAGGATCCTCAAACTGTTGTGGGCTGGTGATTTCTAACYGGGTTGCTTGTGCCATGCGAGGTGTGAGCAGCTGTGCCAGGATCTCCCCACGCGTCCCCGGTTTGAGCAGCGTGCAGGCTGCGTGTGACACGTGGAGCCGATGCCGCGTTGTTGTTCTCTAAGCTCACGGAGCGTACAAGCCGCAGCTCCGAGACCGGTACCGGCGGCTGGAGSTGGAGGAGCCAGGCAGGGCTCCGCTTAACGTGGGAGGGGGATCGCACGGGGAGATGCAGCCCGGCCGCGGCCACCTGAGCACGCGAGGCGGACGGCCTCGTCCGTACTGCCGACCTCGCCGTGCGCAGGGAGCGTTTTTAAAAGACCTGATGCAGTCCCGTTAAGGAGAGTTTTGTCACAGTGATGCTGTGAAGGGTTCTTTAAAATCAGTTTTCTTGTGTCCGTTAGTGACCACGGGTAGAATTTTCCAAAGAGATGTTGAGGACCCAAGTCACATTTTCAGAAGTGACTTAGAGGATGATTTAGTAGTAGGTGAGAAGCATGTTAAACGCACCAGCCCTGCCGCCTTTTTAGAGGATTAGTGCCTTGCTTTTGCTCTTAAATCAGCCGAGGTGCCCCAGCCAGGCACCCCGCAGAGGACACGTGCCCCCTTTACTCTCTGAGGGCCATTAAATTAAAAATTAATTAATCTCTAATTAATGTTCATTTAATTTATCTTGGTGCGTTCTAATGTTGAAACCGGTAGGCAGAGAGAAACAGATTTTAAAATGCAAGACACTTCCCTGCTGCAAACTCTGAATAGTTGGTGTCTTGTTGCACTGATGCTTTGCCTCCATATACCATTCTTCTTCGTTCTGCCACCCCCAGAGGTACCTGAAAATGTTTTTAAATATCAAAACTCTATCATTAGCTGGAAGTATGTAGCCCATAAAACATGATCCATTTGTGGTGAATTACTCTTGAAACATAAATTGACACATGCAGAACTATGATCGCTAGTGCAATTTTCCATGTTCAGTATTTTACAAGAACTTTGAGAAGCTGAGCTCATGAAAGACAGAGTGGAAATAATCTGATCACRTGGAAACTCTGGTTGTAAAGCAGCAGCAGCAAACTTCTGTCATCTAATAGTCCAGATTTGTCTTTTAAAGTCCGTGTAGTAAAGAGGGGGAAAAAATTAAATAGAGATGAGGTTGACAGGTGGGCTGGAAAACCTACAGCTAGCTGAAGTGATTTTCTTCTAATGCTGTTTTAGATGCTTTTGTTTTGAGTTTTATTGTGTTTTTTTTTTTTTTTTTTTGAGGTAGCTAAAAAAAGGTAAAGAATAACCTTCCATGTAACACATTAAACCAAAGCTTGCCAAGGTGGTGCAGGAAAAGCTGATGCAAACAGACATCTCCAACATTTCCTTAGCACCGCATCTCCGCTGAAGGCGTTTGGTTGACGTGGTCCGAGGAACCGAGGAGTTAGCGTCAACGCATACTGGGCTGTCTGCTCGAGTCTGCAAAGAGCCTGAAACCACAGCTCCAGCCCGTGAATTTGCCTCTTACGATAAACGCTGAAGCATTCAAGCGGGCAGGCGGTCTCGGCCGAAAGGCAGCTCTCGATGGTGCAACATCTGCAAGCATTTGCAGAGGCCGCAGCATCCAGAGGTCCTGCCCGGCTGACTGAGGAGCGCGTCGCGCATCTGAAGCGGGGCCGCGACGGCAGATTTCATCCCCGCACCGTGGCTTTAGCGGCCCCGGGGTAGCGGGCAGGAAGTCGTGAACGTTTCAGATGCTGGCTGTTGCTGCTATTTGGAGAAAGAAAGAGAAGAGCAGCACCACTGCAGCTCCTCCCCTGCTGCGTTCGGACCGGAGGGAGCGCGCGGCGTTCGCCCGGGCGTTTGCACAAGCTGTACATCCGCAGTTACGTTAGCCAGAAGTAGCTGTCGGGAGCATTACTACGGCGGGGTAATGCGACCGTGAGGAGCCTGTTTACTGCCCTGTGCTGCTTGCCAACGAAATGCTTCACAAAGTCTYGAATTTCCTGGGAGCGCGTTGCGATTTCTCGCGTGCTCGCAGCTTGCACAAGGCCGTTACTGCCTGCGCTGTCGGGGAAGTCRAGAGGATGGGGGCGGCCTGGAGTTTTCTTGGCCGGGAATCAATCAGCCACTGCTGCTCTTTGCACCCCGCTGTATTTTGGCAAACTGCGAACAGCCGGGGGATTAAGCGCGTCGCACGAGGGGAGCGAGCGAGGGTGTGCTTGGAAGTGCGCGGGGAGGGTGCGATCCAAGACCGCTTTCCCTCCTCCACTCCCCTCCCCGTGAAGGAACTGGGAGACCTGAAGTCCCCCACAAGCCATGCGGGACGAGCAAGCCGCAGCCAGCCATGAAGCACTTGCTGATCAGTTTTAGATGCTCAAATTGATCTCCTCCTGCCTTTAATTAATGCTGGCAGCTTAGGGAAGGAAGTTCTGCATGCTCCCGGCGAGGACGGGATCTGCCCCGCTCGGCATGCTGGAGGCGAGAGGGCAGGAACGTGTCCCCCCGTAATGCGTTTCGGGAGCACAAAGGTCTGAYGCTCTCAAGATCTGACGGCTGTCTGCTGGGGTATTTTCTCCTCTGGTGAGAGTGCTGGTGTTTCCTTTATGGACACTTATATTCCAATTTCTCTAAAATAAGCAAATGCTGCTTGCTTTGAAGGCTTTACCTGCAGCTCCAATATCCCACCTCCCTGTCCGACCAAGGGGCACGTGGCTGGGGACATCTCAGCGCCTGCAACGCGTGCTCACCCAYGGGCACGTGGAGCCCAGCTCTCCTCCAAAACCAAGCCGCCGCTCCGGCGCAGAGGGAGGACGTCGGCGATCCCGCRTGACTCGTGCTTCAACACGCGTGCTACGAACCGCAGCAACACGTGCGCTAACCAGAGAGGGGCTTCTTGAAATTTAAATTTAAAGTTGCCGCCCGCCTGGGTTTATTTGTTTAACTCCCCCAAGGACGTGCTCAGTTTGAGAGGCAGGCTGCTGGGTTTCCTGCGGGGAATTACCTAACGGCGTATTTGGAAAAAGTTGCCTTTGCTCCCTGTTATCCCTGCCGCCGTTGCAAGCAGCACCGCGCTGCGCTTCGGCAGCGCAGTCGGGACCTCTCTAAGCGAGGGGCAGCGACTGTAGCAAGGACCCGCTGCCTTGCCCTCGACCAGCGGGTGCACCGAGTTTGGCCGTTCACGGGGGCACGTGTCTGTGTCCAGGCGCAGGGAAGAATGACCTCGTGCAGAGAAAATTTCGGGGCTCRAAGCGTCTGTTTTGTGGGATCCGTTGCGCTGCGGGTCGGTGGCACTGGAGGACCCTCGGTGAGCCCTGGCTTGTCCGTCCCACCTTGTTGTGCTGCTCGTTCGTCCTTGCTCATCCTTCCCCACGTCCCGAGGCTGCAGCGCGCAGAGAGGACCTTGCTCGTGGTCAGAGCCTTGTTCGCCCCTTCGGGGCTCAGCGCTTCCCTCGCCTGTAAAGGCGGCAGGACGCGGGCTCTGATCTTCTCTCGGCACGAGCAGCGGGCGACGGTTGCCGCTGGCTGACGAGGCAGAGGCGTCAGAAGCCAAACGGGTCGGGTGTCCGGCGCGAGGTCTGGGGCGCCCCGCCGGCCCCCCATCCCGCGGATCCGCTCTGGCACGTGCCGGGAGGGGAGGAGAGGAGAGGGGTCCTCCGGTTTGCAGCCCCTTCCCCGGGTTGCGCGGGGGCCGCGGAGGCGCCGCGGTCTCGCTGCGGAGGGGCGCGGGCTGCTCTCGTCCGCCTCTTCGGAAAAGGGGCGGCAGAGCAAGTTGCGTAAATGGCGTGACTTCCTTCCCGCGACCGCTTACACCGTATCTGGAAGGCTGGCAGGAGGCTGTTTGTTTAAATCTGTTTGGCTACATCACTCTGCGTAACAGTTCAGGAGGAGAAAAAAAAAAAATCCTCTTACTTTATTTACATTGCACTCAAGTTTCTGTAGTACAAAAGATTTGCAGGTGCAAATATGTCCTGCCTTCATTAACTTCCCCTCCCTTTTTAATTTATGTGATTTCAATTTTCCTTCCCTGTACTGTTAATTAGGGGACCCTCTAATCAGTACCATTATCACAGTGGTATTCATGTTTAGGAAAGCTGCTAAACAAATGCTTGCAAAATTGCTAAATGGCTAATTAATGTCTGTTAATTAAGAAAATTGCTCATGGTAACAAACCATGCCATTGCTGGCAGCAGCTAGAAGGCGAACACTTGTTGAAATTAGTAACGAGGCAGGTATAGAACATCTGCTCCCGAGCCTTTTCCTGGAGCGTGCCATTGCTTCGCATAACGTACTTACAAAGCTTATTTGCTTTCTGTACCAATTACACATTCTTTGACTCAAAAACACTTTTTTTTCCTTATGTTAACATGCACCAGTATATTCTTGCACCAAGCTYGTGTTTTTTCCAAGCAAACTTTCATTTTATGCTTTAAAGGGGTGGGGGGTGGGGGGGAGTGGGCGTTCAACCCCAAAATGTCAGAAACTACTGCATTGCAGTGTTCAAAACCTACATGCACTAATCTTTCTTTTTTCCCCCAGACATCTTTAGTATCGCTTTACTCAAAAGAAATTTTACTTGCATCATTAGGTAATTCATCTTGAGGAAGGCTATTGCATCCTTAAAGGGTAACGGTACAGCCCTGCATGTACAAGTGGTTGGGTTGTGCCATCCGTGTCTCGGAGCCAACCTAGGCTTCAGGTTCAAAACGCCCGGCACGAACGTGGGACCTGCTTCTAATCGCATTTGCAGCCTCTGCGCTGGCTTTGCGGTCTTGAATAAGCCGGAGACCCTCAGGTCAAAAAGGAAGCCCTGGAAGGTGTTTSCTACCTTCAGGAAAACGTGGGCGAAGAGAGGAAAAAATATATATATTTTTGGTTTGGGGATTTTTCTGTTTTCCCCAACCTGTGTGATCCTCTCCTGCAAATTTTTCTTCCTTGCTGCACGCCCTTGCAAAGTGTATCCCGGTGTGTTTATCATTGCAGACTTGGTTGAATTACTGAACCGTTTACTGTAATGTGGCTGCTGTACTTTGACAGATGTTCTGATTTTTTTATATGTTTTTTTGCATATATCATTATTCACTGTTCAGTTACAAAACGAGCAAAAACTCAACAAAAAAGAAGGGGGAAAACAAAACAAAACTAAACGAAACCTTGAGAACTGGCCTCCCAACAAAACAGGCCCACCACCAGCGAATCCTTTATTTATTTATTTATTTWTTTAAAGCTCTTTCTGCGCTTTCACGTGCTGATCTATAACCTCCTTCTGCTGTCTGACCTCACAGGGACCGCCTGGCTCACAGCCCTCGCCACACGCACAGCCTCCACCTCACAACCCTAACAGCATGATGGGACCCCACAGTCAGGTAACGACCCGAGCGGTGCGCAGGGCTGCGCAGCGCTCGGTTCCGCTCTCCTCTCTCTACACATATATACTCACATTTTTTTTTTTCTCGCATTGTCACCCCAGCTCTGATAYGAAATGTTGGTTTCTTCCCAGTTTTTATATGTGCAGTTGACAGTGGACTCAATYGTGGGTTTCAGACAATTTTACCTTCCCAAGGTAGCCTGCAAAGTTTACCTTGATTTGGGTTTTTTAAGCTTCTGTTAGGAGCAGCAATTGTAAAAAGCAACTTAAGTGTTTCTTTTTTGGTACTTAGCACCAGGGATTTTTTTTTTTTTGTGCGTGTCTGTATGTGCTTATTTGCCACATTTTTTAATTTATTAAAACTTGGACAGTGTCTAAYGTTCAGGGTTTCCCGTACACTAATTTTAACAGCCTTGTGCAGTATTGTCAAAGTATGTCACACGGTCTCTCAAACARTAACAAATCTTCAGAAAACGTTAAAAAAAAAAAAGGGACTCCAAACACTTTTTTTTTTCCTTTCCTTTAAACTTACTCTTTTAAAAAGGAATTTCTCCAGACGAATGTGTAAAGCCTAACCGGCCTTTGCTGAAGCGCGCTGTCTCCTTGCAGCCTGTTGCTGAACTTAACTTTGTGTAATTGCAGCCTTTCATGTCGCCGCGCTACGCAGGAGGTCCCCGGCCCCCCATCAGAATGGGAAACCAGGTATTGCGCTCCCTTGCCCTCTTACCGGCGGTCTGACGCGGGGGCCTGTTTGGAGTTTCCTCCCMCTCGGAGGGGGAGAAGCGGGCAGAGGACGAGGGAGCCCTGGGAACGCTTCCCGCGTTTGCTCGAGAGGCGTCACTCGCTTCCCCGAGACGCCGTCCTTTCTGGTCGGGGGGGTGGGGGGAGCGTTAAGGGTCACGTACCCGTTTTTGGGGGATCCAACCGCGCGCGGGGAGGAAACGTCGGTCCGGCACGTGCCACGTTGTCTTCTCGCTGCCGGCGGTTTCTCGCGCGTTGAGCCTGCGGCGCGGGCGGCGTGGGATCGCCTCCGCGCGCGGTCTCCTGCAGCGCCGCGCTGCCCGGGCTCGGTCCCGGTCCCGGTCCCCGTCCCGCGCGCGTCCCGGCGCTCCAGCTGCGCCAGGGCACGGTGGCTGCGTGGCCGCTCGCCGCGTGCGCTTTCCCCGGGACCGTAGGAAATGAGAGAGATGGAGATAATCCTGCTGCTGGGCTCACCCAG
This sequence comes from Rhea americana, assembly GCF_003343005.1. Taxonomy (NCBI): domain Eukaryota; kingdom Metazoa; phylum Chordata; class Aves; order Rheiformes; family Rheidae; genus Rhea; species Rhea americana. Next base: position 1,905,017 of record NW_028186390.1, read on the forward strand.
CGCTTGGATCAGCCGCAGGGTCAAGTGAGGCAGGTCGCTTCTGAATTTTGGGGGTTAGGTTTATCCTCTTATCCCAGCTCAGACAATAACAGTTYGTTGGTGCCGCTCTGAACCCGGAGCGCCACCCCGTACGCTGAGACCGTCGTGTTGAGCTCAGTCGTTCATCAGGTTCAAAACCGCGCTGTGCAGATCTGGGTGGTAACAACTTAATCGCAGGTTTCCTCTAATTTCTTTTGAACGAAAAGTAACATCGAATGCATTTTAGAGTCTCGGGAAGGATTACCTTGAGAGCTTGTTTTCGGCTGATGCTTCTTGCAAGTAAAGCTGTTATTCCTACGTAACTCTTGTCGCCGAGGCAGCGCCGGTAAGGCAGCGGCGCGCTCAGCGGACGTGATCGAGCAGCTTTCTCGACGTCACCGCGCGCCGGGTTTGAGGCAGAAGTCACTGGGGTTTGCAGGACGTGCAGCCGGGGGTGACGCGTAGGCAGCTGAGGCGTAACTGCCTCGCCGTAAGGAGAGCTCGGGGAAATCTCCCGTACGTCCGAGCGGCCGCCCCGAGTCGGTCGGGGCGGGAGGGCTCCCTGCCCGGGGTCGCTGGAAACGCGAGCGTGGCGGGGGGCCGGCCGTGCCCCCGCGGGCGTCCCCGGCGGCTCCGCGGCTTGCAGAGCTCTGCCGGAGGCGCGGGGGCCGGCGCTGAGCGAGGTCGGCTTCGGGCAGCCGCGGGGGACGGGCGGCCGGGGCTGCTGCTCGCAGCTCCGCCGTGCCGCCGGCCGCGCGTGCCCCGGGGAGTCGGGCAGACRCCTTTGCGCTTCTCCTTAGAAAGCTGCCTTAGATGCAAGCTGCTTGACCGGACCGAGCAGCTTAAGAGAGTGGGCACCAAACAAGGTGTGAGAAGCCGGTGCTTTTAGATCACTGCTTGTCCTGCTCTGTTCGGGTTGCCTTTGCCGTTAGTAYGGCTGTTTGTAGCTGTAAAGAGACGTCGAGTCACCTTCAAGCCAGAAACGTTATTTAAAATAGGGAGTTTTTAAAACTTGGTCCTGCAGCACTTGCAACCAGCTCCAGCCCGGTCCTGGGGCAGCGGGTTGGGAAGCGAACCTAGGGTCAGCGTGGGCTTTCCCAGCGCTGCTGCCCGAGCTGCCTTCACGCTGGGCCCCTGCGATGCCGCAGCCCTCTGCGGAGGCGCGGGAGGCGAGAGGACCTGCCGGCGTGCCGAGGGCTTGTTTAGTTTAGGTCCTCCCTAAACTTTTGCCCGATGGGATTGAAAGGTAGCTGGTGGTTTCAGCCCGCCCCGCGTTGCAAAGACGCGTGCAACCTCCTTATGGGCAGCGGTGCGGGAAGGAGCCGTTCAGCAGGGTAGTTGGGGAACTCCCAGCCTGCTAAGTTTTACTTTTCTCTGTTAAGTTAATTAGAAGGATTTTTTTTTTGCCTGAAACACCGCATACAAAGGCACAGATTTGTGCGTACGCAGAACTTGGTGAAATTATGTTCACATCCGGAGGGACAAAAACAATAATTAGGAAGGCAGTAAAGTGAKGAAGCAGAAATATAAATATCCATCAGTTCAACAACTGTGTTTTATCCTCCTCTTGCTTCGCATCTTCCAAACTGCAAAAAACCCAGGATTAAAGTCTGTCCTCTGTTCGTGAATTGGGCAAATTTGGGCCAATATGCACCCAGTCTGTAGCTGTAGGTTGTTCAAACAGTGGGAGATGTTTCGTGTTGGTATTCGAGTAAAAGGCAAGGCTGTTTCAAAATTGTTTACACTTTGCTTCCCCAGGGCAGATGGTATCTGTGTTTTCTCCCCATTTATCTGTGCGGAGCAGCAYGGGGAAGGCAGCCTTTGAACTTTAAATACCCACATTGCCCAGGCAGAGCGTGGATTTGGGGAGCGGGGAGCAGCCGGAGCTAAAAAGCACAGGAGTAAACGTCCGCTCTCACCACTTCCGAGTGCGTCGGGAAGACTTTGAGAGCAARTTCCTGCAAATGAGGCGTCTCCCCTTCGTTAGCAAATAAATCGCTTTAACGCATATGGCTTGGCCCTGGTGCTGTGTAAATATCTCGAAACGGTGCTGCCGGTCGCCTTTCGCTGCCGGCTGCGACGCTTGTGCCCCGCTCAGCCCGGGTTTTCCCCCCCGCTGCAGGAGTAAGGAGGAGGTTGCAGCCTGGCCGCTTGCAGGCTGAAGGGGAAGGAGGAAACGGTAGGACCCGGCTTGGGTTTTTCAAACGGCGTTTGTAAAAGAAAGCGGGAGGGCTGTCAAAGCAAAGGTAGGCAGATTCCAGGAGTCTGCAGCAACACGTCCGGGGCGGTAGCGATCCCGAGGGAGGCAGGTAGACGCTCTTCCAGGCGGCRGCAAGTCGTGTTGCGACACGAAGGGTGTTGTATCGCGGGGAGCACACCAAATAACTGAGTACCCCGGAAGGTGTGAAACCTTGAGCTGGATCCGTATGCTGTATATTGGCCAGGATTTGCAGGGCAGGGGGTGGAAGGGGTCTTGTTTTTCTTTTATTTTGTTCTGGGTTTGTTTGGTTTGGTTTTTATCTTCCTCCCCTTGTTTTAATATGTAGCCTCCGGGGGCCGTTCCTGGTACACAGCCATTGCTGCCCAATTCAATGGATCCCACGCGACAGCAAGGTAAATCCCATGGAGGAAGTCTGAATGTTCCCCCTTTTTCCTGCTAGCTGTAATTTTGGGGGCCAAAGTCACTGCTCTCCCATATAACATGCCTGCTTTCCTCCCAACAGGGCACCCTAATATGGGCGGACCCATGCAAAGGATGAATCCTCCACGAGGGATGGGCCCCATGGGTCCTGGTCCACAGGTAAACTTCAGCAGAGCATTTCTTCTTCCTTCCAGAGCCAAATAGCATCTTATGGCTCTGAGAATGCCAAACACCATCTGAACAACCTCTGGGGGCTAAAAGGGCTGGGAGTTTTCCCCTTGTCCCCCATTAGTGTTAATGCATTTTACATTAGTCTTGCCTCTGGAAATCCCTCCTTTTAACATTAGTGAGGTCTTCAAAGCTGCACGTCCTCATTAAGGATGTTGCAAACCCCCTCTTGCTCTTCAGTCAAAGGGGATGCCACTTAGCACCAAGCCTGCAGTAGAATTTGAGTGCATTATGCAATGTGCCTGGGAAATACTTATGACCCTAACAGCAGGAAAGGGAAAGGATGCTTACATTAAAAATAAATAAATAAAAAGGGAAGATACTTTTAGCAGGGGAATAATTCTTTCCTCTGCTCATTTCTCCTCCTGCTGCCCGGTTCTGCAGACTTCTGGAGCTCTGTTCTATTTTAATCCATTTCACATTTAGATTTTTTTGGAAGGGTAGGAGGAGAAGGAGAGAGGTTGGTGCCATGGAACTGTTCAGTATAGGAGGAAAGATGGTTTCCTGTAGGGAAAACTTCACTTGCAAGGTGATGAGGTCCCTCAGCACTTCCACCCCAGGATGAGGATACGCAGAACAGCACCTTGCTCGCTGCCCTGTGAGCTGCAGAAAAGTGTGTTTCAGGAGCTCTTGCCCTTCCTGGGCATGCAGCACACCCTAACGCTCGCTTGCGCTAGTAGTTAAGATGCCTGCACTGGTTTTGGTTGTAGGTTTTTTTTTGTTTGTTTGTTTGTTTGTTTTTATGTGTGCTCTTGGCTTTGGAAAAACAGCATAGCGCTCTCCACTTAATTTCACAGATCTGTAGCCCAGACTAAAACAAAGTTGTCTCTTACGCTGCAGTAATACCAAATCCTGCCTCAGTTACTCAAGGAAGGGAAGGTAGGGAGGGGAGAGCCAGCCCAAAGAGGAGTAAACTCTAAATTAAGCAGATCTAGGTTAATATATTCCGTCTTTCTGTTGATTCATTTTAAGAACTGAATTTGCATGCTACTCTGTTGACTCACTTGTGTTTGTGCCTTCTAAGAGACTCGAAAAACAGATTACCATATTTTGGTTGTAGGTTTATCCTCTCTGCATTGTCGCCTACGTTGAGTTTGCAGTGCTAGGATCAGAGTCTGTCAGAGCCGAATGTGCGTGTTTGAGCTTTGTTTTGTTTTCCCCCTTGAGACTGTTGAGCTAAAAACGAGCATTGCGTAAAAAAGAGTTGTGCCGTTTCTTTCTAATGTGAGCCCGAGAAGGGAGGAGAGCCCAGACTATAGATGCATGTCCGTCGCTGCAGGCCGGGCATCGAACGGAGCCATCGTAGGCGGGGGGAAATCACAAGCAGCATTTCACGGACAAGGCCACCATCCAACAGTGCTGGGATGGCCGGGGACACGCGACCTGGTGCTGCACTTGCAGCGCTCCCTCAAGCCGGATTAGAAAAAAAAATGGCATTTGTTGCAGCAGCCCCAGCCAAGAAAAGCGTGCCGGGAAGGTTCTGGAGGCTCTCTGTGGTTTGGCTGAAGGCGCCTGCTCGCTTCCAACTTGAAAAGATTGCCGTGAAACTTGGAAGCAGCAGCGCTGCGCCGAGTGCTGTGTGGGATGATGGCAGGTCTGGGAGATGAGAAGAGTTGTGAAATTTTCAGAGCTTTATTTTTTACTCTGCTATTCCCTGTGTACGTACATTAGAGAGAGCTTTTTAAAAATGTAGTCTTCCCTTTGAGAAGTGCAACTGCGTAAACGGATGTATTGGCTTCCCAATCTGGTGCTGGCGGGGTGCTGCCTTTCTAAAGTGATCCAGAAACGAGCGCTCAGAGCGTTAGTGTGTGCAAGAAATGATCAAAAATATTGAACCAAAATCATCAGCCTATAGCACCCTGCATGCCCAGTGCCTCCCCGCTACCTTTAAAAAAACAAAAACAAAAAAACCCAGCAAAACGCTTTGCATCAGCTTTCCCCAGTGTTACCAAATGACAGCAAAGTATCCAGCCAGGACATCCCGGTATCCTGACAACGACCATCTCTTACCTGCTGAGTATTAATCATCTCTTACAGCCTAACCTAACGCTGCCGCTTTTGCCTTCTGGTAGTTGTAGTTTTGCCTCTGCGTGCAGAGGGGCCTTGGGTAGCGATGCCAGGACTGGATTCATCAGTGCCTCTCTTCAAAGGTTTCATAACTTCCTGGGTTTCGTTCGCGTCTTGCCGCGGCCCGGCACCGGCTCGCTCGGCCCGGCACCRGCCCTCTCCCTCCCCACCCTTCCCGGACGTCTCTCAGATGGCTTCGTTTGGTTCCCTTCAGCTCCACTGAAAAAGGCTGAGGTTCTTTTTAACGTGGGATTTGCTGCTGCTATTCAGTGCAAATGGCTGGAGCTTGGATCAGTTAAGGACGTGCTAGTTTAATTTGTTTGGGGAAAGCCTTTCCTGCCTCCTCAAAACAAGCTTGTAGGTGCCCTCAACAGAGCAGCACACATCAGTGCACACGTAAATCCAGGAGAGMGTCAGCAGCGCTCAGGGACGTGCTTAAAGTTCGGGTTGGAGCCCTCTGGGAAGCTGGGAACTATGAAGTGCCCAGCGATGCCCCTCTCCCGCCCTAGCTGTTTTTCCCTGAACGACTGAAATCCTGCTGGGAAAGGTGCAGCGCGGGGGCAAGGCGGGCCGGCCGCCCCGGGGAGCGGGGYGTTGGGAGCACTTGGTGTCGGTGGAGGACGCTCGGAAACCGTCAGGCCAGGCAGTCAGCGAGTCCTGTGCCTTCTCCCCATCCCGACACCCTCCTCCTCCTCYTCGTGCCCTTTCCAGAGGCRAGAGGAGGAGCAGCCTGCACGGGGTCCGGAGCGTCTCAGCCGGCCTGCGCCGCGCCGGGGCCGCCCGCCTCTGCAGGCAGGATTTAAGCAGAGAGCTCTGCAGCAACGTGAAAACAAACCTTGCTTTTTTTGCACTGCTCCAGACGTAATCCTAGGAGAACAGGATGCTCTTCTGACTTGGGGAAGCTCTTATGAGTKTTTGTGCTGTTGGCATCCTTTTCCTTCCTCATTTCGCTGCAGCAAGAATCATCCAAGCAGCAGCTTCTTTTCTCTTTCTGTCCCTGTTTTCTCCTGAAAAAAACAAGCGCATCCCCCTGGCGCCCTGGGGCCCTGAGCAGATCCATGCTCTGCGGCGGAGGGGCGGCTGTCCCCCCGCCACGCCGGGGCGGTTGCGGTGCGCAGCGGTCACTGATTGCTTGTATGTTCGTCATCATCTAATTCTTTTTTTTTTTAATTAGAGTTCGTTTTCGCAAACTAACCCTCTTGTTTTTGTTTGTTTGTTTTTCCTTCTCTCTTCTTCTCTGGTTTCCCTTCTCGTTATGGTAGACTGATCCTTGGTTATCATTGCAGAACTATGGCAGCGGAATGAGACCTCCACCCAACTCTTTAGGCCCCGGCATGCCTGGAATTAACATGTAAGGCCATCGTGGTACTTGCGCCTGGGGGTATTTGCCCGCGGCCTCTTGCTTTACGTGACTCTGGGATCTGCTGTTGGCRGCCTCTGCGTGCCGGGCAGGGGGGTGAGCGGGTGCGAGGGCTGCGAGCAGAACGTTTTCTGTTTGATTTTACCTCCAGGGGTCCGGGAGCTGGCAGACCATGGCCTAACCCCAGCAGTGCTAACTCAGTAAGTGTCCGTCTGTCCTTGCGCTGAGGCAAGAGCAGGGGCGGTGGGTGACCGTCCCGGAGCGTGGGGCATCCGGCGTGGAGCCTCCTTGCCTGGGCACGTCCTTCGGCCGGTCCAGCTGGCGAGAGGATTTTTTCTTYCCCCTTCCGTTCAGTCGTTAGCTCTGTGTCCAGAGCGTCTCTGCTCCGCTCCTCCGCCGCCCTCCCGGCTTTGGGACGCGGCCGAGGGCGGGGAGGGCCCGTAATTCGCAGCGCTTGCCCAAAACCAGCGGCTGAGCTTTGGGGAGGGAAGGCAGGAGACGGCGTCTTGCTGCAGCCTCCMGCTCACGGAGCGGCTGTAGGCGTCCGAGGGGCTCAAACGCGGTTGCTCTTCCTCCGGTTCTCCTGCCTGCGTGTCCTCTCGCTGGTGGGGGCCCGGGGGAGCGGGCGAGGCGGGCGGCCGCGCGGGAGGCCACGGGCAGCGGGCGACCTGCCCAGCCGGTGCTGCTTTCTGCCTAAACCCGCCTGTCTCTCCTCTGCCTCTAGATCCCATACTCGTCTTCATCGCCTGGTACATACGTGGTAAGTCCGTCAGCCCAGCCTGTCGGTCTCGCCGTTGGGTTGGGGAGAGGCGGCGCGGGTCAAGCCTGGCCTGGAGGAGACACTTTAAAACGCGGGAGAACGACCGAGTTCCCCGAACCGCCGCATATTTGCTCGGCGTCGTCCCTCCCGGCTCGGCACGAGCGCGCCCCGCGCGCCATCCCCCCTCCCCACGCTCGCATCCCCGCGGCCGGAGGGAGGGAGGCGGGGAGGGAAGGGGGGAAATCCCGCATCGCTGGCCGCCGAGGGACCTCGCCGACCGCGCCGCGGGCGTCTCGTCTCGTCTCTCCGCAGGGTCCTCCTGGCGGCGGCGGCCCCCCGGGAACGCCCATCATGCCCAGCCCCGCAGGTACGGACCCCCGCCGGAACGTCCCCTGCCGCACGAACGCGTTCCCAGAGCCTGCTCTATTCTATTCTATTCTATTCTATTCTATTCTATTCTATTCTATTCTATTCTATTAAAAATATATATATATATATTTATTTTTTGCCTTTGTGCTGGGGAGCAAATCCGGGAGCGGGGCTCCTGAACGGGAACGTCGCTCGGGAAGGTCTTGAGGTGTCGGACGACGTCGTCTTTCCCRCCGTTGCTCCCTAGAAGCTGAATTATTTTTCGCAGTTGAATTTCTGTGATTAAAAACTTTGTGAATCTTCATTAAATACAAATTAGCCAGAAAATGGTGGTACTTAAAGGGAATTTTAGGTGATAAAATACAAAAGAATGAGTTCAAGTGGCCTGAGTTTGTTTTAATTAAGAAATGAATTAATCACCCGACTTACTGGGCTTCACTGTTCCACAGATTCAACAAATTCAAGTGACAACATCTACACAATGATTAATCCAGTACCGCCTGCAGGCAGTCGATCGAATGTAAGTCTGCTTTCTAATAATTTACATATCAGATACCATAACAAATCATAATTAACTTCATCAGTTGAGAGTAAAGCAGTTTAATTGATTTCAGCCATTTGTTACAAAATAGAAATAAAACAAACCATCAAAAAGTGATTAACTCTTCAGCGACTTTGTTAATTTTTTATGCTTATTAGGAGAGCGGCATTCCTGCTGCTCGGGTCAAGATCAAGTCGGCTGCGCCTCCGGCGGGCAGCAGCCTTTGCAGGGATACGGGCGACTCCGGTCCCTTCAGCTGCCAGGCCCGGAGCGCCCGGAGCTTTTTGCGAGGCACCGGGGCTTTTTGCAAATCGAGGAGGAGGGGTGCAAGCCGCTGGCGGCGGTGGCAGCCGAGACGCTTCACCGTTCCTGGGCGCAGGCGAGGCTGCGCTGGGCCGGGTGCTCCCGGGAGCTCGCCCCGTCCTCACCGGCTTCGGGAGCCGCCGGGGGGACGTCCCTCGTCTCGCTGTTGGGCCGCAGGGTGCGGAGAGGACGGGCAGAGCGCGGCCGAGGCGCGAGGAGCCGCCGCGGCAGGGCTCCGGGGCGCTGCTTTTTTGGATCGCTCCTGGACTGTCGCTTTTCCCTCCCGCAGTTCCCGATGGGACCCGGCTCCGACGGCCCGATGGGCGGCATGGGCGGAATGGAGCCTCATCACATGAACGGATCGTTAGGTGAGGGCGGCGGTCCCGCGAGCCGAACCGCGGCGCGGCTCAGGCCCGCCGGGGGCCGGGGGCCGGGAGCGCCGGGGCGAGGCTGCGCTCGGCCTAGCGACGACCAAAACGCGGGCAGCTTCCCCAAAAGCAGCGCGGCGGAGGTCTGGCTCGGGGGCAGCCCCCAGCTCGGGTTCGTGCCCAAAGCAGCACTGAGGGAGGAGCAGGAGCGGGGCGAGCGAGGCCGTTGCTGCGCGCTCGGTAAGGTTTCTTTCCTTTTGTTTCCCCCCCAACCCCGCAGGGTCAGGAGACATAGACGGACTTCCAAAAGTAAGTGGGCTCGTGGGCAGCCGGACGGCGCGGGCGTAATTCCCCGCTTCCGCGTGGCGCCTCGGCCGCGGGATCGCTGCGTGCGTCCGCGGCCCCGCGGCGGGGAGGTCACGGCAGGAGCCCGGAGGGCGGCCGGCGGCGTCCCGCCGCGCTCACGGCCTCCCCCTCTCGTCTCCCCAGAATTCTCCAAACAACATAAGTGGCATTAGCAATCCCCCGGGCACTCCAAGAGACGACGGGGAGCTGGGAGGCAACTTTCTCCATTCCTTCCAAAACGACAACGTGAGTGTCCTGCCCCTGCGGGCGTCCCTGCGCCGGGGCCAACGCGACTGGCGCTGTCTGTTGGCTCCGAGCTGGGAATCCTGGGTCCTTCAACCTCGGGTTTTGACCTTGGCTCTGCTATTTGTAAGCTGCTTCAGGACAAAACCTGGGGGAGGAAGAAATATGCTGGGCGTCTCGAGAAGCGGGTGCGGGTAGGTGCAAGCTTAGGTTCTCGCCAGGAGGACAACACGTGGCTGTAACGAACCAGCAGAGAGAAGGAGGCAGGAGAAGATCCCACGGGATGGAGACTAGCTGGGACAAGTGCCTTAGATCTGCACCTCCTTCCCTCTCCCCCTGCCTCGGGAGCCGCTTCAGCTCCTCCAAAATGATTTGAWTTTGAGCTGGTGGCCACCCCCTCCCGCTTTACAGCGGCCAGTGCAGGTGTGGCTGGCTGTGCTTGCCGCCAGTCTAGATGCCGCGTCTGAGATACGCAGTCTAGTAGTCACGCTGATTTAAGGCACTATGTATGGATGCAGAAGTCTTTCCTGTTTTCACTCTGTTAGCGTTATATACATGCATGCATTTTAATTATTTTTTTTAAATTGCTTCTTACCCCATACTGTTTTGCTTATTTTCTCCCTGGAAGGACAAGTTATAGAGCAGATTATGTTCTGATAAATTAGAGTCTCTAGCATATTCTYTCTTTCTGATTTATTAGATCCAATTACCTTGCTTTATAGTTTTCATAAGCCCAAGTCTTACTTTTATATCCCCTTTTCCCTCGCTGGAGTAGCGCTTAGTATTTTGGTCTGGTCGGCCTGATTTCTCACCCTGGCTTTGTCTCTCTTGCAGTATTCCCCCAGCATGACGATGAGTGTGTGATTTCCCTCCCCCTCCTCCTCTCCAGGATAAAGAGAGTCAGCTGCCGTTTGGAGGATCTCAAAGAATTATGCAAGAAGAAGCTAGGTGTATTGGCAGGGAGACGTGTGGCGGGGGCCAAAACCCTATGGTTTAGTTTCATGCAATAAAAAGGCTGAACTTTTTATTCCATAAAACATGAAGGACAAAACTTAAAATATTTCAAGACATGACAAGATCCTTCTTTGTGCAGAAGGGTTTATATATGTACATGACACTTCTTTTTGGAAACAAATGGAAGCCTCTAGCACCCAACTCCAATCTCTTTGCTTTGTTCTTTTAAATAAAAACAAAAACAGAACCCTGTTGTATGTTTGTGCCGTGCGACACCAGGAAGCTAGTCTAGATATGAAATCTCATGTTGTCTCTGTTGTAGTCATTTTTTAAATAAACTGGACAGTTTACAATGGTGGTTTTCGTTCAGAAGGCCTGTTTTTTTTTTTTTTTGGTTTTGTTTTTTTTTCTTCTATTTTTTGTTCATTTGCAGCACAACGCTTCCTCCTCCAGTAACAAGATCTGCTTGTGGAAGAGACTCCACCACCTCGTTACAAACTTGTTAATGCAGGTGACCCCTTATAGGATCACATCCTCGAATTAATTGTGATCTTAATATCTGTGACTGTGGCATGCACTGTGTTAGTCTTTCCCCCCCCTCTCAGAATACAAGAAGAATTTGCTATTCCTCCCTTCCTGAGAGACCTTGAGCTGGTTCACTACCAAAAAAAAAAAAATAAAATAAACCTACCGAAAGAAAGGAGAAAGAAAGGGTTAATCTGATCTGGGACTTTGAAACTGTGATCTCCAGCTAACTTTGGTTTGTTTGGGGTTGCTTTTTTGGTTTTGTTCTGTTTTTTTTCTCTTTTTTTTTCTTTTTTTCTTTTTTAAGATGTGCTCTTGTCAGGGTTTCACTTACACATGATTTGGAACTGGATGGAGATATTTTTTAAGTAATTATTGTTGTTAAAATGTATCCTTGCTATTCTGTAGGCTCGCTCTGTAACACAAAATAAAGCGAATCAAAAGTAAAAAAAAAAAAAAAAAATGCCCTTCCTTCTCGTGGGAGAGGTGACTACGGAGAAGTAACAGGCAAGCCGCGAGCAGCGACGCTCGCCGGAGCTCTGGGATCTCGGTGCGTTGCACTTCCCCTGTAGTTGGTCTTTGTTTTTCTAAATCTCCATTTCTGCTCCATGTATATCATATTATGTAAAATATTATCTCCCTGGATTGACCCTTGTGCGGATTATTGAAAGCATTGTATCTTGTTTCAGTGTTTTTTCTTACCTTGTAGTCTGGTTCTAAAATAAGAGAGGGGGAAAAAAAGTAATTATTATACATTGTAGTTTGTGTACGATATTTGTTGATAATGTTTTATTAAAGGGATGTCTTTTTTCCGCACCCCTTCATTGAAATGTTTTGGGGAACATTTGGCTTGTTTTTATTATTCTGACTGCAAGACATGAGATGACAAACTTTTTTTAGTGTGTAATATGAATTTTTTTAAATGTTTGCCTTCTTTTTCCTAGGCATTTTAATTGTGCTTTACCTGTAGAAAGTTGCTGGGTGGGGAGGGCGGGTGGGAGGGACGGGGGTCTAAGGGTGTCAGTCTCATAGTTACAGTCAGGTTAATATTTTAAAAAAGTAATGATAAATAACTGAACGAAGATTTGTTGCATCGCAGATATGCCCGTGGGCTCCAGAAGGGGTCAACTTTTTCTTTTTCTGCCTTCCATCTTGTTCAGTTCTTTTTTTCTTTTCTTTTTTTTTTTCCTTTTTTTTTT
>NW_028186390.1:1917152-1925020 GCF_003343005.1 Rhea americana
GCGCTGCGCTCGCCGGGAGCGGGGGCGAGCGGGGGGCGGCCGGACCCCCCGGCCCGGCCCGGCCCGGCCCATCATCGCCCCGGGAACGGGCTCGGGCGAGCCGCGGAATTCGGGTGTCGCGGGAGGCGGTTTGCGGCCCGAATCTGCGGGCTTCGCGCCGGGGGGGGGGCTCCCGCCGGGAACTGGTTTGCAAGGCTCCCTGCTAAGGGCGCGGAAGGAAGAAAGGGCCGCGCTAGCGGATTCGGCCGGCTCGGAAATGCTTCTGACGTGGGAAAATCTCCGCGCTTTCCCGCGCCGCGCGCCAGCCCCGTGGCCGGCTCCACGCACCCATCGCCGCGGCCGGGGCACTCGCCCGGCGCCGACGAGCCCTTCCCGCGCAGCGGGTTAATCCCGGGCAAGCGGCGCGGGGAAGCTGACGGAGAGGAGCCGGGCGCCGCGGCTGAGTACGGTAAGCAAGGYGGGGCGCGCGGAGGTGCAAGGGGTCCCCTTAGAGGGGTGCCTGTATCTACAGCGTCGGCTGAACCGTGGTCTCCCGAGGTGCTCGGTGGGGAAGGCTGGCTGCAGCTCGGACCTGTGTCCGTGTCTGCGGACGCGCAAGCTCCAGAGCGGTCGTGCTGCGGATGCTCCAGAAAGACACCAGAGTACCCGCCCTGCCCTCGGACCGGTGCGAGCTGCTCGCTCTCGCTAAAGCAGCCTCCCAAAAGAAATGGCTTTTTTTTTTTTTGTTTTTTTTAGCATGGCTCTTTCCTTCCGCGGGGAAACAATCTGCTCCCAGGTTTCTGTTTGCTAAGCTGACGCCTAGGTTGGGCAGTTTCAGAGAACGTGGCAGCAGTTTGGAAAATATTTGGACTTTTCAGGTCTTTAGATGCTGGTTTCGGTTACTGGTACCTGGAAAAACGCCTGTCTGAGACTCATTCTTTGCACTAGTTCAGGCACAGTAAGTTTGGCTTGGCTTTTACACCTTCCTTCTCTGCCTGTAGAGCAGTGCGAATCCGGGCTGCACACTTGCCGTGCTGTTAGATGTCTGGGGAAGGCGCATCGGGGAGAGGCGATCCAGCGCAGTAGCGGGACCTGGCAGCAGGTTTCTTGCTTCAGGACGCGAARCGCGAGCCGTTCAGTCGCTCACGGCAGCCCGCTGCACGGTGGGCAGGGCTGCACCGGGGCAGAGYGCGTCTGGGGGGTTTAGGAACTACCCAGAAAAATGAACCTGCCTGCAGAGCCCGCGAGCACGCAGTCAAGCAGCAGCGCACGGTTTAGCAGAGCTCGTGTCTGTTTGCAACCTTTGCGAGGGGAGCCGGACGGGCCCCGCGGCGCGGGCCTCCTGCCCCGAGCGCGCCGGCTGCCCCGCCGCCRCCAGCTCTCGCCCCGCCGGGCCCCTGCCCCGCCGCTGCGCTCAGGCAGAACAAGTGCCGGCAGGCCTGTCTGTCGCGTTCCCATCACACAGCGTAGAGAGACCTTTCCTGGTGCTTCTTACTGGGTTACAGGCTAATTTTATTAAACACAGAGATGAGAAACTGCCAAGCTCCCGCCTCTAAAAGTCTCCAGAGCCCAACCTAGGGATAATTGTCTCCCACATTAGTTTTCATTAAATTAAATGCGGGAGGAGGATATGAACAACCGGGGTTCCGGTCCGAGGACGGCATGTACTTGCTAACGCTATTAACGCAGCCTGTAGAGTTTGCTTTCGTACCAGGAGCCATTCAAGGCAACATAGTGTTTAAGAAACAATTCTCCCCTTGAACAGCAGAAGGGATTCGTCGTGCAAAATGTTTAATCTGAGCCCTCTGTACCTGTTGAAACAGTTCACACAGGAGATCAGTGAGTGGGAGCAGCCTGAACAGCCTGTCACGAACRCTCTCGAAGGTCCCCGTGGGACAGCCTCAGAGCTGTCACGGTAGTGTGGCAACTGTAGGAGGAGGTATTTGTTCATAGAGGGAAACGAGGGAAAGCAGGAGCACGTTGCGAATACTGATCACTCGTCATCCTGGGCACGAACCTTTTCTTCCACATCTCAGCTTTGAGGCAAACTTGCCACCTGCCTCAGGGCAGCGTGTGCCCGCTGCAGCTGCAGACCCGCAGTGGCAGAAGGGAGCTCCCTTCTGCTGGGGTGGCTTTCGGTACCGCTTCCTTTTGCTACCTTTCTCCATGAGTCCCCAAGACCCCATCCTGGCAGAGATGGTGGCTGCACATCCAGGGACACAGCAATTAGGGGCTTTGGCAGAGAGTAGATGACCARCTGTGCACCCCCAATGCAGGCTGCCCATCTCCTGCCCACTTGCAGCAGCAGAACTCTCCTTGCAGCCAGGCACCTCCAGGTCTCCATCGCAGACTCGAGTCGTCCTGTTCAGGCATGTTCTGCTTCACTTGACTGCCATTCATTAAAAGTTAATGTCTGGCTCCTGGTCTGTGCTGAGGTAATGCCATTCATCTGCTGACAAGTCTTTATAACTTATTGATGTCAACCCAGCTGTGCCTCTGTGACCCACTGTCCTTCTCTCCTTCCCATCTCCCTGAGGTAGCCTCATTCTAGTAGGTCACACTAGAGGACTGCGCAGAGGAACTTTATCATGTGTAATGTGTTTGGAAAGACTAGTGTAACCCCCACGTGCTGGGCGAGTGGGGCTGCCCTGCACCACGATGGACCAACCTTCATGTCCATCCCAGGTGCCAGCTGGGAGCCCTACTATGCCCATCTTGAGCTCCCCTCTTGGACTTCAGAGGTGCTCAACCAGGACAAAGATTCGTGGCTCGTTCCAGCAACATGTGAGAACTGCTTCTCCCACCACTGCAGTCAAAACCAGCCTCAAGTGACCACTTGAGGTTTCTTGTAACTGAAGCCAGTAACTGMGGCGAGCTTGTCCCTCTGCTGACTGTCCAACGCTTCGCTCCTGCTGCTGTCCTTGAAAGCTGCCTGTTTGCTCTCCCCTCATCCAGCTCTCTTTGTGTCTGGCTTTGTGTCTTGGAGAAGTAAGACTCCAACTTCATTTACTTTCTCCCATTCTACTGCCTTTCCTAACAGCACTTTGCAGAGAGGGAAAAATGTCCAAAGGGATTTTGGCTCTTGTCCATGTAGACTATCCCCACAGATTCCTGCATCTACTGGAAGCATGAGAGGTGTTTCACTTCTGGCAGCACAGGCTCTGAAGCAGTGAATCTTTTAGCACTCCTTCTTAGTGAGGTAAGGCCCTGAGCACGTGAAACCGGGCTGCTCAGGAATGTGAACATGGCTGTGATTGCAGCACTCGCTGTTCTGCAGGGTTGCCTCCCTAACAGGGGTAATGACCCAGAGCAGGAAGGGCGACAGCAGAGTCTGTGCAACATAGTTCTGCTGTTGGCTCTCTGCTGAGGAAAGAATACCTACTGGAACAGCCTCAACAAACCATGAGCAACTTACCATACCTRTTAAAATATATTCCTAAATAACTAGGTGCAGATTACAGATTTAAATAACATTTAAATAGGTGAGGCAAAATTAACTAACTGTTTTATCTATCCAGATTATGTTATTTCTTTCTCCTCAAGGACCTTCTCCTGACTATTGAGTGATTTGTTTGTTTTTTAATTTAGAGAAGCTACATCCCAATTTATGGGGTGCAGTTGTTGACTACTGAAAACCTGGTTTCAGAAATCAGCAAGACAGAGCTGTTCCTGAGAYTGGAACACATAGCCGGGGTATTTAATCGGCTTGGCAAACAAGATCACACATCACAGGCCAGTCTCCAACACAAGACACTAAAGTGACACAAATTTCTTGGAAATACTCTCTTCCACATCTTAAAATAGCTCAGGCTGTCCCATTCCTTCCCACATGCTGAAGGGCAGCAGTGCAGAACTGCAAAACACTTCACATTTGGCTGGAGCTAATTTACCCTCTGTTTACAAAAAACAAACTAATCTCCCATCTTAAAAGGAATATGCCACCTGCTCAGTTAACTCCGTAGAGCAGGAAGAAATTCTTCCTTTGTTTTGTTAGTGGCAAACACCAGCTACCAGGCACCAAAGTTTCATGCCACATGGTGTATCACTTTGACAAAATGTACAGGTCTCTTCTCCAGTACTGAGGCACAGAAGAGCTGCAGTTCTACAGATCCAAAAAAGCACTCTCACTGATTAAGTACTTTGGGACCTAAAAGCGCAGGCCAGCATGCCTTCCCAAAGCAGCTAGAAAAGTAAAACCCGGGCAGAATGACAAATGTCAAATGTCTTTATGACAAATGACAAATGTCTTAAACTCCCCTCTTTAAGCTTTATAGGCATCTTCTATATACCATAGAGGAACTGAAAGCAAACTCACAAAATTAAGCTTGAGTCTAGCTCTGCACAGAGCCCATGGTGAGCAGAACCCGAGGAAAGGAGTAACGAATGTTCTGTGTTCCTTCTAGGTAACAGTGGAAAAGTCCAGAGGGAAGCATTTGATGACTTTCTAACCACATAGAAGAGGTGAGCCCCTAAAATAGAAAAGTTTCTTCATGCACTATTTGAYTCAAAAAACATTTACTTCAAGTAACAATATAATTTATTTTAGAAAGTAAACTAATCCACCTTTCTTTACTTATGTGATGTTCTGGCAAAGAGAAGCAGCAGGTACAGTTGGAGGATTTTCATTTGAGTGGAATTTCACACAGTTCCATGCAAATACAGTGCCAGAAACTTCTTGAATGTGTCTGGCTGAAAGCCATATATTCCAGCGGGCTTCTGCAGAGAAAAGACGGAGATGCTCAGATTGCAGAAAAGTGATTAATGTAGACAAACAATGACTAAATATGCTGGAATTATACTTCTAACATGGTAGCCTCCAAATCGTGCTTACCTTCCCCAGATAGAAGGGTCTGTGGGAAGGTATTTCCACTATATGAATCTTAAACTGCATAAACCTCTTGCCCATCAAACCGAGAAGCCTCCCACTGTAACCAGGGCTGACAGTACTATGCTCTATTTACTTTACAGTGAAGCTGACAGTTGCATGTAAGCACTTCCTCCATCAGAGCCCAAGCTGATTTTAAACAAGCATATTATGAGATGGTAGATTACAGATGGGGATATTTTTATGTAGGAGTTTATATTAAGCTTGGCACGTAGCTTGTATGTTAAGCAGTACATCAGAAGTACAAATACTCCCTGTCAGTAACACATGCTTAAGACTCTCCAGTAAGAACCGCTGCCTGTGTCAGCTCCCTCTGGTCAGCTGAGAACCTGCACTGCAGCTCTATCCCAGCTCCCAAACCTCCAGCATAGCTGAAAGGGTAACATCTCCAGGAGCAGTTACCTCCACCACCACCAAATTGGTCTTTTTGTTCCTGCTTGCTTACCGTAACAACCTTCTTCTTGATTTCTGGAATACACTGGGCTTTCTCATACAGCTGCTGATCAGAGTCAATCCAGACGAGGTTTTTAATGCCATCACTAGAGACCAAGTCTGTTGTATTTAACTGGAACACCATGAACTGGAAAAGCTGGCCATCTGTGCCAACACTTTGCACCACTATTGGCTGGTCCAAAACCYTGGGCTCATTCTAGAAAAGAAGGCAGGGGGTAGGGGGATGGAGAGTCTCTGAAAACCCAGTTACCACAGAAACTGTACAAGCAGCTGCTGATTCTGCATCTTCTACTTGRTTCAAAGCCAGGATTTTAATAAGTTTATTGTTACCTTGCCCAGAAAATTACTCTAGTCAAACAAGTTCTGAATGCAGATTTTGGATTTTAATTGAAATTCTTCCTTCAACCACCAATGAGGTATCAATTTAAGTACTRAGACGCAGGTTGGGTTAGAGTTTTGCATTAAACCTACTCCCTGGTTCCTACCTATTAGTATTCTAACACATGTTGTATCAYGAACATGCTCGTTGCTGAGAGTTTGTTTTCTGACTCGGGAAACGTCACTAACCATACGTACTGAAGGTTAGTGTTAGAGACTTCTCAGTCCAGAGCTCTATCTAGTAATGCCAGCAGTGCAGATATGAAAACTACTGAAAACTGCCACGGCAAGGGAATTTCACAGCTTCACCCAGGAGCTGCAACACTACAGGACRAACAAGGGCCTAGCAAGTCAGCAGCAGCCTTGGATACGTACCCCGTACAGCATCTTAGCCTTTGCCAGTGCGTTGCCAAAAGCAAACATCATCATTTTAGCCCGAAGCTGTTCTGGTCTGAATCTCTTAGGACGAGTGTTGGCSGATTCCAGGAAGTACAGGGTGTGAGGATGAGGGTATGGATAACCAGCTCTAAAACCTAAATGGCAAATAACTATGTCAGAAACAGCTCAGTAAGAGACTATACAGCCACCTTTTCTCCTGTATCTTCAGGAATAGTTAAAGCAATTTGCCTGAATCTTTTTCTCCACAACACTACTTGTGCCACAATATCCTCACCACCAGCTACGCAAGCTGAGCACTCGCGATGTACAACCTATGTCCAGCTCCTCCTACCTCATCCCCATCCACCCCCTGCCCACAGCCATCGGGCAAAAAGGCAAGGACTGTACTTTAACCTGAACGCTTCGTCTAACAAAAAATCATTGTCCAACTGCTAGATTTACCTGTGTCATCTAGCTCTCTGTACACATTCACTTCTTGAAGATCAATTGTAGGAGAGATGGGATAGAAGGTCTCTAGAGCGTGTTCTTCGGTGGCTGCTACCTCCTCCTTCGAGGCTACTGGTGGTATTGGGGCCTCAGAGTTGAGAAGTATTCCRTTCAGCCCGCGGATCTGAAGGAGAAACGATTCTGGGGAAGGAACACGAGGCTGTATTCAGACACCACTGAAGTAAAATTAGCAAAAGATGTACTCATCCTTTGGGAAACAGCACTCTAGCAACTCCTTGTTCTGTAAGGCTCACTTGTGCTCTTCCCCACTACCCCCCACCAATACCCCAATAATCCAAAGTGGCAACTCAGCAGTAGGTTCTTCCACCTAAAATACCAATTCTAATTGCTAGTGCTACTTCCCTGACTAAGGGCACTTAGGAAGGACAACAGTACAGATTTTGGACACAGCCTAATTAAACTATCAGGTCCAAGACACTGGTTCTCTTCCCCCACCATGCTGGTTCTGGTACTCTCTAACACTGTGATACAATCACCTCAGGGCAAGGATCTTGTCATCCATGGCTGCCTATACTTACAGCAMAATTTAAAACTGAAATAACCGGTTCCAGAAATGGATTTGTTTTCTCCCAAGTCTTCAACTTTYATACCAGTGACTTTGTTACCCCTCTCATACTAACGAAAAGAGCTAAAAGCTCTCCACCACAGCAGCTACTAACCTCTTTCCCATGTAGCTGCTATCCTGTAGTTTCTAGACAGCATTCTTTTAGCCAGAGAAGGATACTTCATAGTCATTGATCGACATAAATGTAGCAAGTCTTCAAAGAGTACAGGGCTTTAGAATGAAGGAAAAAAATAGTTACATCAAATGTTATCATAATGGGGGAGAGATTCTTCTGGGTCATGAACGCTATAAAACATTACTGTGTGTAAAGTATATATGAGTGTAACATTTCYAAACAGTTAATGCAGATTTGAGATTAATATCCAACACACCAGCCCTCTTCCAAGTTGGCAGAGATAACGCCTGCCATTATTAAAAAAAAAGATATTCGGCATCAGCTGGAATTAGATTTCAAGCCGAAGCACCGACCCGTGGGCCGGGAGAAGCCTTCCCACGCAGTACGCGTTTGTACCACTGTCAGCGTTCAGAACCGCGTGGGGATYTGGGGGCTGTCTGGGGCTTGCGTCAGGCTCGCGACCCGACACAGACGGTCGCGCAGAGCGAGCGAACGCGGCGGCGCGGGGCCCTTCCCCGC
Organism: Rhea americana; assembly: GCF_003343005.1. Taxonomy (NCBI): domain Eukaryota; kingdom Metazoa; phylum Chordata; class Aves; order Rheiformes; family Rheidae; genus Rhea; species Rhea americana. Next base: position 1,924,953 of record NW_028186390.1, read on the forward strand.
AGCGCCGCCACTTGAGCCCCGCCGCGGCCGGGCCGCCCCAGCGAGGACTCACCAGTAGCTCTCCCTGG
>NW_028186390.1:1926345-1955564 GCF_003343005.1 Rhea americana
AGGCCTCTGCTCCCCAGGTGCCCCGTCTGCCCCCCTCGCCCCCGGGCTGTGGGGCACGTAGCCTCTCCAGAAGTCGGAGGCTTAACTGGGTGAAAGCAGAAAAAACGTGGCCAAGCGGCCTGATTTCCCCCCTCTTGGCTAAGGACGGGCTCGATCTTTGGCCTCGGTCAAGTCYCAAAAGACGTCGCTTAAAGCGGTTGCCTGAGCAGAAGGCAGCCGAAGGGGCCGTGGTCTCGAACGCGCTCGCGCGAGCCTCCGGGGCCGCGAAGGAGTCGCGCAGCGCCTCCCGAGCCCACGCTGCGCGCCTGAAACCAGGATCCGCTCTTGGAAAGCGTTAACGCTAATCTTTCCGGCTTCCTTTCTCTCCCCTGCAAAATTTGAATAATTTCTGTCGCAGAGGTGAAGATTAATTAGTGCTTGCACGGAGCTTTGAAAATGAAGCTGCTCCAAGTGCTAAGTGTTCTTTTCTTCAGCCTCGTCACCTGCAGTTTTGTAATTTCCTCTAGACTTCCTTTTGTTTAAATGATACAGATATAAACGTGTTGGAGTAATACTAAGCTAACTATTGCGTGAAAATAACATAGTACCTGAGAGGCTAGTATTTTGCTTTTCATTGAAGAGCATTCACAAGGTATAGCTCTGTCTGAACCAAAGGTAGCATTAGGAAATAAAAATCACTCACCRTGTGCTTCTTGTCCTTTCCTATTTGTTTTGAGTTTTAAGCCAGACTTAAATGTACTGATAAACATTAATTGCCTGCAAATTTACTAATTTTTTTTTCCCTAGTTTCTTGGCTCTGAAATCCACCTCCAGCTCCCTTGGCCTCTGAAGCAGCGCTCCGGCAGGACACAGCTTGGAGGTTAGCTTGAAGGGTTGGCAGCTGCGCTGATGAACTGGGCAGCAGGTTTTTAAGATGCTTCTGTTCTAGGTGGCCGAGCCGCTCTCCGCCCGGAGAATACCACCTCGGCAGCTGGTTTTGATGCCAGGCTTGTGTTTTGCAGGGCATGAGTGGAAGTGAGGACGACTGGCTGGCTCTCAAGCCCCAGGAACCGTCCCCGTCCCAGTGTTGTGGCAGTGGCTGCAAGCCCTGCATCTACGATGTGTACGAGAAAGCGCTTGCACAGTGGGAACRGGCCAAAGCAGCGCAGGACAGAAACCTCCTGGTGGAAAAGGAGGAGCAGGTCGGTTTATCTTCGTCAGACCGTGACGCTGGTGCTCTGATCGGGCTCATCAGCGTTTGCGGTTATGAGGATCAGCGAGGGATGGGGCRATGGATTAAAGTGGTGTCTTAAGAGTTGAAGTGTAATTCCACGAAGTGCACTTAGAGAAACCCTCTCCCATGCCGCTCCCTACCTGCCATAAAGGGATTTTTCAAACACTGATGTCTTCCTGGTGTCCCAAACACTGGGACTGTAGCTGATCCTGCCAGACTACGTGCCATGGACAGGTACCCCAGTCAGACAGAGCAAACCTCAGGGAAAAGTGGGAGTAGGTCAGAGAGAAAGAGGATGATAATTTTCTCTGCAGCTGATTCCCTTAGAGAGATTCCATTTTCTTGAACTTATTTTTCCTGTTTTTTAGATTCATGTTCTGAGGATGAAAAAAGTTAATATTACATGCATTCAAGTAGTTGTCTCTGCAGTGTAATTTTGACAGCGCCCTTTTATGTAAGATTAACTGTGCTGGATAAAGAAAAAATGATTAGTGGTGGAACAGCTAACGTTATTTCCTATCCAAAATGGTCATCAGTAGGTTTCAAAGTTACCCCCAAAGCAGTGCTCAGTTCTTTTAGTTCTTTTATTTGTGTTTGAGGCACGAAAAAAAAATAATTGCAATGAGGCATAATAGGATGACCATGCAGCAAGGTGTAAAAATGTAATTTAACAAAGGAGGAAAAAAAAAGTCTGAGTTCCCAAAGTACATATTGAAGAACCCTATAATGAATCTGTGGAGAGCTGAAATTTGTGCTGGGCCCTAGCATTTAATACATGTTCTTCTGGAGTTCTGAGTATCTCCAGCACTAAATTAACACACGCATTTGCTTCAAAAGAAAAATGAAATAATAAAAGACATTGTCTAACCAAGTAATTATTTATTGTTGTTCTTGCAGAGCCATAATTCAGAACTAAATCCAGATACATTTACTGCATTCAGCATAAGCTCAGTGGAGCAGCTAACAGAGGACACCTACCAGTACAAATTTGAATTACCAGGAAATAGCAGTCTGCGATTGAGTTTAGGACAACATATCGTGTTAAGGTATTGTTCTCCAGGCTAGTTAAACAGGCTGCATTATGTAACCTAATATGTAGGTTTTTGCCAATAGACAAAGGCTTCATGCCAAGGAAATCATAATTTCTATACCTCCACAATGATGCAGATGAAAGAACTTGTGAGCTCATTAGCTTTACTAATTTTATGGTAAAAGCCATTCCAAACCTGTATTTTTCTTTAGTATTATCCTTGTGTTGGTGGGTCAGAAAGAACGAGGTACGATTAAGAAAATCCATTTGCAGAAGGAAAGAGTCAAAGAACAGATGTTTAAAAGAGGTGATTGACTCCATCGTGTTGGGATGAAGGCAATGAACAGTGCTAAGCCCAGAGCTCGGTATTTGGGCCTCATATTTCAGGGTAACTCTGCACTCGTGGTGTCGCATCTGATGTCCAGGCGTTTCATGACTGATTTCTTAGCAAAACAACTCTCTTGTGTAGTTTATTGCTTGCCAGAAAGGAGCCGCTTGGGAGAAGTTTGTCTCTCTCGACCATCTGTGGTAGTCGCTGTCAGATAGAAAAAGCCACGTTATGATGCCGTTGATCTGTATCTGTTGACGTTATTTGTACGTTAACAGCTGATGCATGCAGCTGGCTGGCTGTTGAAAGTACTCGCTTCTCTGCCCAGCCGTTTCTCGTAACACAGCAGTGGAAAAGGTTGGGTCACTTCAATCAATTACCATTGCCAGCAGCAAAGAGCAGGATGGATATATCCTGTGGAAAGAGAAGACTTACAGTAAAGTACAGTGTGTATTGACACAACTTCAAGGCTGTGCCCTAACTTTCATTATTTAATTACCAGATGCTGTTCAGACAGAGAAAGGAAGGCAGTCCCCAGCCCAAAAGGGATAGCAAACCAGTAAAGCATCTTCTCTTTCCTTCGCTCATTCAGCTGCTCCGTACAAAGCAGCTCGGATTTCCTTCTGCTGATGTGTCCAAGAGCAGAGAGTGTGCTATAGCCAGGGCCACCACCAGGAGAACAGAAGGTGCCTTTACCAGTTATGTTCCCCCCTTGATTTTTACTGCCCTCAGGGAAATGTTTTGCATCTGTGCACAGCCGGTGCCGCTGGGGAGACTGTCTGCTGCCTCCCACAGCCGCTAGACATGGCTGAGCTCCCCGGAGAGGAGCGGAAGTGTTGGTAATAATGTTACAGAGGCTGCCTGTGTTTTTCTCCTCAGAGGAGTGGTGGATGGTTTGGAAGTCCAGAGAGCCTATACGCCAATTAGCCCAGGGAATGCGGAAGGTTACTTCGACRTTTTAATAAAAGTAAGTAAGCCCGTACAACATAGATTAGAGTATAAGGTGCTGGGAACTGTGTTTTCTTTCAGGAACTGAGCCTGCTCTCAGCACATGAAGTAAGACTATCAAATCAGATGTTTCTGAAGCAGTTGTGCTTTGCTGATAAAAATTGTGTTTTTTTTCTCTCCCCCCTCCCCCAAAACGGAAAGCAGAGGAAGGTGACACACAAACAAGTGCTTTGCAGCAGGAGACCCGTTAAGCACTTGAGTGRGCCTCTTGGGAGCCTTGCTATTGCCACTGTGGAAAGAGGTGCCCATTCCACTTCCCTAGTTTCATTTTACCTTCTCAATCTGTCATTGAAATCGCACCCAGTTGTCAGCTCAGCTGAACCACTCATTTGGGGAAATCTTTGCACAGCCTTTACCTCTCTACTCTGCTTAAAGCAAAAGAGACTCCTCAAAGCAAAGGAAAAGTTTTGATTTGGGTGAAAAACATAGATAGGCAGTAGGTACTACCTCTGGTTCGCAAGCAGGGGTCGGGAGCCACCTGCAGTCAGGGTGGCCCACAGAGCAAAGACATAGCCCATGGGCACAGACACAGAGGTGCATGGGGTGGCAGAGCCCCATGCTGGGCAAGTGTCCTGGCCCTGCTCAGCACAGCCACAACAGGTGAGCTTGGCCAGAAAAGTTGTCAGAATTCAGCCCACAGGGCACTTTTTGTTTTGCATACAGAATATTAAATTCAGGAAGGTTTTTCTGTTATTGTATTTGTATGTCTTTGCTGATTCCTTGGGAGCAGACACGTGCATCAGTATAGGTGTGAAATTCGGAGTGCTGCGTGTCCCAGGTGGCTTGCAGAGCCTGACCGTTTGTCCTCTGYCTGTTTTCCAGGATTTCACGTTTGGGGGGTTTATTATGCATTGCACAATCGGATACAAACCCTGTCTTTAGAAATGTGTACAGCGCCTCTAAGTCACCTGTAGGAGGGTCATTTCACCGTTCTTGTGGCAACTGATGTGTGGTAGGGGAGAGAAGTGCTGCATTTGAGTTGCATTGATAGGATACATTTGCAGGATGACTGTGAAATTTCATGTATACTTGCTTATTACTCACAAGTTCTGCATTTCAATAATAATAGTAATGATTGTAATGATACCTTTCCTTTATATAGAACCTTTCATCCCAAAGGGAGCTGTAGTTATTCTCTGGCAGTGACAAAAGAGGTTGGTAACACCCAGTATAGAGCAGCCATTTTTATAACTCACTCTGTAGGTTGTGGTTTATTTCATACTATTCAGGCAATTTTGGAAAGTACTATATTATTATTATTACTATACAATCCAAGCACTGTTCAAACCCTTCTGTATCCTGTTATTATAGCATTGCATTTGTGATACTACAGTTAAGAGTGAGGGAGTTGCCATTTACAGAGTATAACCCTCTTTTTGAGTGATTTTATAATGTTAGGGTTTTTCTCTGTGTAAAACTGGGTATAGAAGTTTCCCCCAGTAATTAATTATTTTTTTCTTTTTGTTTGGAAAAAAAAAGTCATTTAAAACCCACTCCATCACTTCTCACTTCAAATTTTGGAAATAATTTTGGTGAAAGAAAGATTGTATTAATTCCTGTTACCCTGGTCCATTGGGAATAGGCAATAAGTGGGGCTTAATTTTCTGTTCTTGTCTTGGGTTTCTATATGTATTTGAAAAAGGTAGGTATAGAATACTGTTGCTCTGTGATGTCCTGCACATTGCACGGGACTGAGTACCTGCTCAAAGCCCTCTGAATGCAAAATGTTGCTGACAGTAACTTGGAGCATCTTATTTAAGTGAGGTTGTTACGACGTGCGGAGCAGCTATGGCTTTGTTAGCTAGTGCTGCTTGAAGCACAAAAACATGCTTTCGCTCACACTTTCTCATTGCCTCTCTGTAGTTTAGCGGTTGCATTTGCCCACAGTGCTATTTGGTGGCCAGCTAAAGCACAGTGGAGGGAGCTGGGCTTCTGTCCAACGCGTGTGCGGAAAATACCCCCAAATACTCTCTTCTTTTGGATTATACAGTCAGGAGTCTTTGAAGGCTTTTATCCCAYCCCACCTTCCCACCTCCAGTTGGGTTGCTCTTTCTTGGGTTTATCGGTGGCGTCACTTCTGCCGGCGTGACTGTTCTGCTCGTGGGCTCATGAGGGTCAGGCCGGCGCTGCGTTCTCGCCCCATCCCGCCGGCTGCGGCTCGTCTTTGACGCACGTTCGTTCTCGCTAACCGTAAGCGGTCCTAACAATTATATATAGCAGCACGGCTGCTGGGATGGTTCCTTCATTTTCAGGCCTCTCCTTGCTCCTGTGTTTCTGGCAAGCACTGACCCTTTCTCATCAGTCATGAGTGAGGTTAGCATTCCTGCAGGCAAAAGCCTGGATAATGTTTTTTATGCCTGACAGAAAGTAAGGCAGATTTTTGCTAATGTCTTTCTTCTGTGAGGCCCAGAATAACTACTTAAAAAAAAATTTTTTTTTGGAGGAATACTTCAACATCCAGATGCTCTGTTCTAAAAACAGGGTATTATAAATGAGAAACCTGACTTTGGGTCACTAATTGTATCAACACAGCATCCGAGAGACTGAAATAAAGCAAAAACTATGCAATGTTTATATAACTATCCAGAGGGCATTTGTAGACCCCATACTCAGAGATTTGGAGAACGTTTGAAGGTTTGGACTGTGCTTTACATTCAAGACACTCTTCTCTGCGTGCTTTGTAAGCAAGAGCTCTGCTGTGGTTTTTCCAGTTTTGGAAAATTCAGACTGCATGAGAGTGGATTATGTTTACACTATAGTCAAGCTGGAATGGATCCAATATGGTTTAATTTAAATGTCTTTGTTTGGGGTATAACTTTGAATTATTTTTCAAATAGAATGATCTTTCTTTTCAAACGCATGAAATGCTTTTTGCCCCCTTCTTGTTTAAATGTAGATAACTTTATAATTGACTTTAAGCTGGGAAACTTTCCAACAGAGTATAATTATTCTTTTCTTTTGTGCAATGTTTTTTTTATTAGTGCTATGAGGCTGGGCTAATGTCACAATACATAAAAACCTGGAAAAAAGGAGACATGGTCTTTTGGCGTGGGCCATTCGGAGGGTTCCCGTATCGACCTAATAAGGTTAGTTCCCTAAGAGACATGGGATGTTTCCACTTGTGACAGCTAGCTTATTCCATAGAAAGGACGTCTTTTCTTTGGAGTAAGCTAGCTGTCACAATGTGATTACTGTTTTCGTGATTATTTTAGGAACTTCTCAGGTTACTGTACAGTAGTACAGCAGTCAGTTGGAGAAAGTACACCTTGTTGGACTGCAGAATATTTAAGAAATAAGAGGAGAGGGAGGTGGGCAAGAAAGACCGGAAAATATTAGTAAGGGTCTTTGGGCATCACTTGCATTAGAAGTTCTTGCTATGTTAAACTACAGGAGCTTATTTTGCACCAGCAATGAATGAGATTGGTTTTTCCCTTGCTTGGATCATGTTGCTGTTTTGTGACTGAGCAGGAGCTGAGAAGAGGTGTTTATCTTCCCTCCTGGGTATTCCCTGAGCTGTAGCAGCTCTAGGGAGGTGTCTCGCCACCCAACCGCTCTGCAAATGTTGGTCCCACCTACTGATACGAGGCTTGCTGCAAAGAAAGGCAGATCCAGTTTCAGGGGAAGGTTTCTCGCACACTCTAATTTGTTTACTTAATTCTGACCTTTCAAATGGGAAGCAGAATTAAAATACTGGCCATTTAAGATCCCAGTGCCCTTTTTTCTCCTTCTTTTTTCTYTTCTCTTTTCTTTTTAATTACAAATAGGGCTGTAGAATCACAGTGGCCAAACTCCATGCAAGGCAATTATGTTCTGATTCTTGAAATACTCTCCCTGCTGGTTTTGGCTATTGTTCACTTCTGTTCTTTAAGCTTTAAGATACCATTTGGGACAGAACAAAACTGCCATACCCAGAAGTAGCTGCATTCAGGGGCTGGCTGGGTGATCCCTGTACATGCAGTTTGCAGGTCACCTTGCAATAACTTGTAGAAGACCTGTTTAATGTTTATAAATTGTAACAGAGGTCCTGGATGTGAGTTTCATAGTCAAATTTCTTTTTACCTCCATTTGCTGCTAAACAGAATAGGATTCAGTCAGGCAGATCAGATCCATTCACAATAAATTTCCTACTCAAAAGACAGTACAAGGAGCCGCTGCCTTCCCACTACCAGCCTCCTCCAACAGGCTCATCAGGGTACGTGGGGTGGAAACTGCAGAGCCCATTTTCTAGCAAGGCACTTAGGGCTTGAACGCGTGAGATTTTATAGACTGCTGGTTCCCACTAACTCTGATTAATTGAACCTTTGGGCAGTATAAAGGAAATCATTTCAAGTTCAAATGGGTATGTACGTAAAGATGTGCTCTAGCTTTCAGTGATGGTAGTAGGAGTTGGACTAGGCCACATGCATAGCAAATCCATTTGGATGTTATTCATGCCAATAGCTTTTCTGTTGCATGTGGTGGCATCCTGCTTCTGGTAGTCCTTTGGCCTCCAGCATCACAACAGTTTGTATCTGACTGCATAGGGTTGGGGCTACCAAATCCCTGGTGATGATGAAGAGGCAAAAAACGGTTTAGGCAGTGAGGACCCAGAAAAGGGGCTTAATTTCCAGTTCTTGTCCTGGTATATTGGCTGAGCCGGAGAAAGTGCTGGGAACCTTCTCTCCTCCTGGGCACAGCACCTGCCTACCCAAAAGTCCCCACCCTGTGCCTCTGCTGGTGCAGGTAAATGAGCAGAGTGAGTATCCCCCCTGCAGGCGTGAAGTGCAGGGTATTGCTAGTAGTTCTTTGAGAAAAGTCACATAATGCACCGGGAAGATGAACGGATTAGGATGGGGAAGAAACCGTTCCCTCAGGGAACATTCAGGATTGCTTTTTACAGCTTCCAAGATTAACCCAGGATCATTTCCAGTGGGAAAACAATGCACAGTGGGTCAGCAAAGGATACTGCTAAATTGGAACTGAAACACAGATGAGTTGAAATCGAGGATAAAATTTGGATAAATGTTTGCATTTGGATAAAATTAATTTTCATTAGATTTGCTATAGAAATCCTGACAGTGCTCTCTTTAACTATGGATGAGTTTTGCAGAAAAATACATTTTGAGATCTAAATGTACTGGTTCATGTCCTTCAGATATCTGATATGTTCACTCACAAGGGACCCTATACCAGCGTGGCAGCAGGGAGGAACTGAGAACGAGGGCATTTGTTTACAAACGCGATGGTTCGTTGAAATTTTTTTGCTTCGTTTTTAGTATGGAGAACTGCTCATGCTGGCTTCTGGTACCGGCCTTGCACCAATGCTTCCTATTATGCAGTCCATAACAGAAAATGAAGAGGATGAAACCTTCGTAACTCTTGTTGTCTGCTTCCGTTCATTTGGAAACATTTATCTGAAACCTCTTCTCCGAGAGCTAGCTCGATACTGGAACATCAGAATATTTTACATCCTAAGCCAGGTAAATGAACAGAAGATATATTTATACAGGGGTTCTGTGTACTGAATGAATCCCTSTCGCTTCTGCTTTTATGTCAGCATAATCTTAATTCTTTCCCAGTTGACAAGGCTATTTTGTGATCCAGTTGCTCCAGTTCTTAAATCTATACATTCTCACACTGCTACCAGTCTGGAGAACTTCAGGGAAGTGACCATCATTGCCTGTCCCTCTTGGCCTGCCTTGGTCGCTGTCCTCTTGGGAAGGACCCATTGATTCATGCTCACCGTTGATCATTATCCCACACCATTTCAGGTGACTGTTGCTGCACCTAAACATTTACGCAAAGAAAACTTGACTCTGAGAGACTCGCAGCAAACAAACTACTTCTCCTTTCTTAATGCTGGTGCCTTAATCTGTCCTCATCTTTCATTCATTGCTCATGGCTACAGCTCTCTGCTTCTATGTATGTTAGCACCAACTTCCCAGCAATTATTTTTCCCAGTTGACCCATTTTCAAACTTCTTAAAGTTGTGTCCCCCTCTCTAAAATTGTTTTCTRTGCCAAATCCATGGGATGAGGGCATACCTCTCAGTGGTCTTATACTTTGAGCAGTCTTTTTCATTTGGTCCCAAAAGTTGCCTGTGTTCTGCACAGACTTGGTAGTTGAAAATTATTTCCTTCAGAAATGAGTRTTCATTGTAGGGAGGTTATAGAAAGAATTATTCATGCTGAGGGAATGAATCCCATTGCATTTTTAGTTTCTCAGATGAATCATTTTTTTGCATCTCTTGTGGTGGATCTGCCTCATACGTTATGTTCCATATATGGCTTTGGCAAGTTGTGGAGACTGGGTATAGAGAAAAGTACTTGTGCACTGGGCACCCTCTTGGCTGATCTATAGGAACATAATCGTTAACTGTCTCTGGCGAAACAGCGTAGGTACTCTTTTCAGGACTGTGCTGTCTCAAGAGCATGAGGAGGTCCTGAACTTCTACCTAGTGAAGGGCTAGAAACTCATTTCACTCCATCCTCACTGTCTGCCCCACGTGTACTTCTCTACCTTTCCTTACCATTTCTTCTCTTAACAGGCTTGTTGTAGACTAACACTGCGTCACAGATCTTCCCTTTTAGAATTACATACCTGTCTGAGTATTTCACTGTGCTGCCTGTCATCATCACATCTCACTACTTTYTGCTTCTCATTAACAGCAACAGGGGAGTCCCCGCTGGATCTAGCAGCARGGGATCTAACATTTCTCACGTCACAGGATCAGAACTGTGTTTCGAGCAGSGTTGGCTTCTTTTAGTTGTTTCATTTGAGCGAGATAGAACTGAAAGAGACTTGGGAATGGAAGAGACAAGAGAGAGAAATAGACTTGGGACTTAGAGCTTCGGATAGAAGAGGCATGGTGGGGATTCTCAAAGGAGAAAGTTTTGCAGTTTCTTAGCAATAGTTACATTCTGGTTTTGTTCAGTCCCCTCTGAGTAAGCGGCCGCCTCCCTTGGCAGAGAAGAGTTTGATCTATTTGGGCCAGGTCTATCCAGAGGGGGAGTCATGGGGGTGAAAAATCTCCTCTGAAGTACTGTGAGAGGACGTTAGAGATGTGGTTGTAAGCAATCATTTGTCCTTTTTACWGTGGCACGCAGCAAACCTTTTACCTTTTCAGGAAAGTTCACTGGAAAAACTTCCTTGGAGCTATCAGGAAAACACATACATTGGTCGTCTGAATGAAGACCTGGTGAAGATGATAACAAATTCCTGTCGAAGAAAGCCATTTGTATTAATATGTGGCTCCTCTGCATTCAGTGAAGATATGAGTAGATATCTGAAATCAGCAGGACTTGAAGAAGATTCCTATTTTGTTTTTTAGCAGGATATTCCTCACTTCAGGAACCTCAAGCTGAGCCTTGGATATCCTTGTTTCTCTGCAGGCCCTGCTTCAGATCAGCCATCTCAATAGTTGGAATTTCTTGTGCATGTACTTTTAGGCCTTTGGATCAAATATTGTTGCCAGGATCATTCCTACTCTTGTGAGTATTTTAAAGATCAGCTGTCGCTCCAGATTGGCTGCTATAATCACCCATGCCTCAGGGAACGACATGGTAATTCTAACGAAAGTCTTCACGTGCAATTTAAAGAGAGGGTGCTAAAAAGCACCCAAATAAACACCTTTGCTCTGATATGAAGACCAGCAACTTGCGTTGAATTCCATGTTAATGTGCAGTGTTAATGTGCCCTATTAGATAAGAGATTTAATCCGTGGGGAGAAGACATTGTTGCTTGAAGAACCAGCAAAACACTGGCCTGGCACACTGGCATCGTGGGGTTCATTTTGGCTGTGCCATTACCTTCCTGGATGCTGTCAGGCCAGTCGCTTCAGTCATTCTGTGACTCGGTTTCCCCTAATACATCATTATACAAGGAGGCAGGTACTGATCTCCTTTGGAAAGAGCCTTTCCAATCACTTACGGACAAGGCTGTGCATGTGCCCGGCACAGCCTGTGTCGCCTGCCCTGGTTTCCAGCCCTTTGTATGGCTGCCTGGGGGGCCCGGAGCATCTCCAAACTGCGTCAGTGCAGGAGCTACTTTCTGTCAGGGAAGATGGGTGTCTGCTTTCCGTGTCCCCGAAGTGCTGTATAAAAGCTCTGCTGCACTAAATCGAAGCTCTTTTCAAAGAAATAGCGGTTTCTTTCTGCCACAGGACTTTGGCAGAGGAGGAAGGCTGCCAGGATGGGTGCGCGTCTCGCCGGAGGAGCGCCTGGCAGGTGGGAGCTCACCGGGGCTTTATCAGGGCGATCCCCTGCATGGCACGGGCAGAGCCCAAATACGGCTCCACTCTTTTGCCCTCTTAGGCAGTGTGTTTACTAGTGGCACCTGGAAATACAGTCTGTCCGCACACCTCTGCACTCTTGCGTTCATTCCCGGTTGTGTCCTGTGTTGGAAGTGCCCAGGGTTTGCAGAATGATGACAAATGACGATGCCCCCCTAAAAACCTCATCATCCTTATCTCATTTTTACCTGTATCAAATAGTTACACCTTGCATGCAAGAGATGGGGTTTGAGAGCTGCTTGGAAAAGCAGTATGCACTGAAACGATGGCTCTGATTCACGTGCTGGGAGGCAGTGAAGGTGCCTGGATGAAGGTCCCGCCAGCCCTGGCTGGTCCTGTTGCATCTGCTGTCTTGGCCCTGTCTTTGCTTCACCTCAACTGAGTTTCTGATTTCTCCACTCACTGTCATAGTGAGGCTGGCACTTTTACTGGCTTAAATGTAATATATGCAAGCTTGGTCAGTAAATACTCTGTTACCAGCTGTGCTTCTCTGGTAGCATTTCTTCTTTGGTTTTGCAGGTGAGACTGGGGTGACTGGAGTCCAAGTGACTGGAATTAATCCACTGTGGATGCAGCTTTTGTCATAACTTCATCAGAGTGAAGGCTTACAAGAAAGCCCTTCTCCTGGCACAAAATGCATTCCTGGCTTTTTAAACGCAGAAAGATCCAGGAACGTTGCCCACGTGGGATCCAAGGCTCAATCTCAGCTCTGATCCAAGCTGTTTTTCAGCACCCATAAGCCACAGTGTCATGGAGGAGTTTTCTGTAGCATGAGGCTGATAAATAAGGAGCCACTTTCTTTGGTAGCTCTCCCTAACTTTGGCCCTAGCTAGGAACATGTAGAAAATATTCTCCTGGGAAATTACATATTCTGAAAATCTTGCTTGGGCACCTCTTGCTTGGAAAAAAAAAATCCTCTTATCTGAGATGTTGCTAAAAATCCCCAAAGCTTTTTTTGAGAAGGTAAAACCCCCTGCTCACTTTGGGAGAGCGAGGAATCCCACAGGGCCTGATACCCCAATATGCCGGGGTRTTTTGGCACATTTGGGCCGGGCTGGCTGCTCCCTGCTTGGCTGGTGCAGCCCTTCTGCTGCGGAGCCTCCTGCGTCGCACGGGCTCCTAGGTTGGACGGGGAGAGACGGATGGAGCAAACCGCCCCTGGGTCTCCTCGCCTTTGGAGAGACTCTTGGAGAGGTCAGAGAAACTACCGCAGTGTGACGGTTTTACAGGGAAACGGCGATGCCGTCGGTTATCCAGGGGCTTTGTGGAGCTGGAAGCACCCAGGCCCCYGCCGGTGCCGGTGGCTCCTTTCCAGCCAGGACGTGGGATCCCCTTGCATCTCCTGCTGGGGCCGGATGATGCTGGCGGGATGTGGGACGGGCACTAACATCTCCAAGAGCTGCCCCATGTCTCCAGCAGCTTTGCTTCCTTTTTTTCTTCCCCCCACCATGTGCAGCCTAAATACTTTCTTAATTTCATCTCATTATTTCCTGCCTAAATAATTCCCGTTTCTCCTGGGGACCATATTTAAACCTTTGATCTTCTCCRAAGTCTCACAGTCCTGCTCGCATCCTTTCTGTTAAATGAATCAAATGCCTTTTGGGCTCATGATTTATGGATTTGCCGCCGKAGGAACAGGGGGAAGCCCCCATGCAGCACGCCTCTAATGAAACCGCAGCCGTGCCTGCGTCTCCGTCGTAATTATTGCTCTTTTTCTCCATTCCCCGCTCCTCCCCTCTGCCCCACAGCCGGGTCCGTGGCCGAGGGGCAGCAGCACCGCAGTGGAGGGAACGCCSGCGGAGCGTCGCTGCCGAGCTGGAAGTTGTCCCGGGCGCTGTGGTTAACGCCTCCAGCTCTTCTCCGAGGGCTCCTCGGGGCTTCGGATCTGCGCCCGGTTTGTTCAGCCCACGACTGCGGCTCCCGCGAAGCCGGGCTCAGGGGAAGACCCTCTSCGTAAATATTGTGGTTATTATTCCCTGTAAATATATGCAGACACTTAATGACCTTGGCATGGAGYGTTTCCTGGGGATTAATGACCATTTGGTATTAATGGGCCTTAGCTGCACCTCAGGCCATCGGCTCCTCCCAGACCATCATTAATCCACACRAAACGTCTCAGGCATTGATCCTCGTTGCTTAATTAATAAATGCAACTTGTCTCACCGGCTGAGATTTAGAGATACTTGCTGCTTCTTTCCCCACTGCTTTGAAGGTGACTTTCTTAGCTCGGGTCTCTCGGGCAGCGTTTCCCTTTTGAGGCCTTCGTGGGTTTYTGCTGGTTCCTAGCGTTCATCTCGGTGTCGGACGTGGCCGCAAAGAAAAGTGCTTYGCCCGTGGATGGGAGGGGAGGAGGTGAAACGCTGCTGCGTTTGGCGTTTCTCCGGCTAATGTGGCGTAGMGCAGGAAACAGGTCTTGTGGAGCAAAGTCTCGATTTTCTTCGGCCGATTCCATCCACTTCCCGAGCACCTGCGCGCGCAGCCGGAAAGTGGCGTGAGCTCTCACGGGAGAACGTTGCGACTCGCCGAGGTCTGAACAGGTTCTGTAATAATCGATGTTTTTGCCTGCGAGTCGCAATTCATTTTACATCTTCTCGTAGGGAGGTGAGATCCGCTCTCGGCAGCGCTCACGAGGCCTCGGCCAACTATCGCTCGTGGGCCTGCGGAAGCCGGCTGGGAAAAGCCTGTTGTCAGTTGTTTTTCCTCCCACCCTTAAGGATTTGCGAGGGGCGGAAACCCTCCGGGCGGGCTCAAGGAGCGCTTGCCCTGGGCCGGACGCCGTGTCCCCCGCGACACCCTCCGCTCGGYCCCCGAGGTTTCCGTGGGGGCTCGCCGCTGAGCATCCCGGGCAATTCCCGAGCCTCCGCTTCGCTCGGCGGCACGGCTTTGGGCAAAAGCACGGACGGAGATGCGTTCCCTGTTTCTCCAGCTTTTATCAACAGTTGGCTTTGTGCGGCGAGTGCCGCAGTATAAATCACGTTAATTCCTGAGGTGCTTTTCCCTGCTAAGTCTGAAATTCCCATTCTGCTCCGCTGTCTTGCCTGGTGAACTAAATTATTTTCATAGCCCCTTAAGGGCGTATTGTCAGCCCAGACTTACTGCCGTTATACACCATATCTGAAACATTAATATCTCTTCTAAATATAGTGTATTGACAAGGTATCTGGTATAGTGTAAATCCTTGGGACATTTGATCCAGATCATTAAAACTGAGCGAAGGAAGGGAGGAATAGATCAAGTTACCTTGCCGCTCTTAATTCAAACAAGCCATGAATTATTCATCCCACTATTAATTCTGCAGTCCTCCTTTTTTATTTATTCCTCTCTTTCTTTCTTTCTTTATTTTTCTCCCCCGGACGGGCAGCTCGGGAAGGCCCCCGGGGCGCCGGAGGGAGGATGGGGGGCCGCGGGGCGGGCTGGCTGGCCGCGCTGGCCCTCCTCTCTGCCGCCCGGCTGCCGGCCGCCGGCCGCGGTAAGAGCCCGTCGCGGGACGGGGCGCAGCGGGGCTCCCGCCGGCCTCCGGCTGCCGATGGCAATCGGGGAGCGGCGCTGCATGGGGGGTGGGCTCGGGCCGCATGCCGGCCACCTTCCCGAGGGGCGCGGGAAGTCGGTCGGAGCGCTGCCGGCCGGCTCCCGGAGAAGGACCCTTGGGGAGCCCGGGGTCCCGGCGTGCTGCCCGCGGGCTCTTTTTTTCGCGCAGGCATCAAATGCGGCGGGGTGCTCTCGGCACCGTCTGGCAACTTCTCCAGCCCGAACTTCCCGGGGCTCTACCCCTACGACACCGAGTGCACGTGGCTCATCGTGGTGGCCGAGGGCTCCTCCGTGCTGCTCACCTTCAGCCACTTCGACCTGGAGTACCACGACGCCTGCGGCTACGACTACCTGCAGGTCTACAACGGCGTCGCCAGGGACCGCGGCAACCTCCTGGGCACCTTCTGCGGCAACCGCCCGCCGCCCTCCTTCACCTCTTCCTGGCACGTTCTGGCCGTCATCTTCCACTCGGACAAGCACGTGGCCAGCCACGGCTTCGCCGCGGCTTACCGCAGAGGTAGCCCGGGGGGAGGCGGCGCGCGGGGAGCCGGGGCGTGATGGGCACCACCACCRCCGCGTCCCTCCCCGCAGACGCCTGCGGTGGGGAGCTCACGGCGCTGTCCGGCGAGATCACCAGCCCCGACTACCCGGAGAACTACCCCAACAACGCCGAGTGCCGCTGGAGCATCCGGGCGGCAGCGGGCGCCAGCGTCAGGCTGGTCTTCGCCGACTTCCAGGTGGAGAACGACGACGAGTGCAGCTTCGACTACGTGGCCCTCTTCGAYGGGCCCACGGCGGCGGCCGCCCGCCTGGGGCGCTACTGCGGCAGCGGCAGCCCTCCCCACACCGTCTCCTCCGGCCACGAGCTCCTCGTCGTCTTCAAGTCCGACTTCAACATCGGCGGCAGAGGCTTCAAAGCCTATTTCTACTCCGGTACGGGCACGCCGCGGCAGCRTGGGAAGCGTGCCCCTGCGGCGGTCGCTGCCCACGTCCCACCTCCCGCGGTGCTGGGGCGGGGTGCCGTTTAGGGGGTGCTCTTCGGAGAGAGCTCCTGAGTTGGTGGCTAGGAGCTGGCGCCGGGTATTTCCCGCGGCACAGGAAGGGCTGTTGCCCTGTTGGCATATGGCAAACGCAGCCGCGAGGATYTGAGGATGCAAATCCCAGAGCGGGGCTGCGGGGCACCGGAGGGGGCTGCGTCCAGGCTGCTTGAGATTTGCCTTTTTTGTTGTTTTCTCTCTAAGCAGGCGAGTGCCAGGAAGTATATACAGCCGTCAAAGGAAATTTCTCCAGTCCTCAATATCCCAACTTCTACCCCAATAACCTCAAGTGTCAGTGGACCATCCAGCTGCCCCCAGGGTACCGAATCAAAGTCTTCTTCTTGGACTTGGATCTGGAGGGACGCAGCAGCCTGACAGATGGCTGCGACTACGACCATCTGGCCGCGTTCGAYGGAGGCGCCGAAAACGCCTCCCTGCTGGGGAGGTGGTGCGGKCGAGAGCAGTTGTCTCCCATCGTCTCCAGCGGAAACAAGCTGCTGCTGGTCCTCCACACGGATCGCAACACGGCCAACCGGGGCTTCGCCGTAGCCTACGTYGGCGGTAAGGCGGCACGCGCAGCGCGTGCTGCAGTGCTTCTGCAGAAACGGCCCTGTTTGCAATAGCAAATCAAGTGATTCTTTAAAAACGGGAGTGGGAGGAAGCGGCAGGCGAGGCCCTGCTCTTGCAGGAACTGCTGCCGTTCCTCCTCCTGCACCCAGAGCTCGCAAAGCTTTTGAGCGTGGTCGCTCGATGCTGGTGAGCGCCAGCAGGTTGCAGAGCGGGGTTAAGCGCGGCCCCACGAAGGCTGCTCTTGACTTCTGTTCCCTCCTCCTTCCTYGGTGCTCTTTGGGGTTTGCTCGGCKCCACGTTGAACGTTCGGGATCAGCTTTCCCGGAGTCCGTCAGTCTCCGCCACTGCCGTGCTCCCCAGGTTGCTCATGATAGGAAACCCAGGGGGTTTTCCAGGASACCTGAATCTCAGGAGCTCCCTGGCGGTAGGTCGGGCTGGGGGGACGCATGGTAGACCCCACGGGCAAGGCAGGGCCGGCGAGGCTTTCCGAGGAGGCAGCGCTGGCAGAGGCAGCGGGGGCCGCCTGGGGCAGCAGGCGCTCTTGGCTTCGCCAGGAGGAAGGCAGCAAAGGTTTTCATTTCAGCYGGACCCGTGTGATTTACAGCCCTCTGAAAGAAAACCTTCGCACCAAGAGAGAGGACAGGACCCGTTTGCTYCTCTCCTCCATCTAAAGCACTTGAGTTATTTGGTAAATCTTCCAATGGTTTTATGCTGCGCCGAGCGCAGCAAAGCGACACTRTTTTCCATATTGATTTTATTGCATCTTTTTGGTTTCCTGAGGCCAGGATTCGGAGGGAGCTGGGATAATTCAGTAATTCATATYGCTCAAGTGTTTGGCTGGAGCTCGGCGAGGGTTAGCTTTAATGAGCGGGGCACCGGTCTCCCCGCTCCTTGTCCTGAAGTTGCTTTCTGCACCCAATGCTCCAGGCTGCCAGGCCCCTGTGAAAAACAACCTTTCCAGGGGGCAGTTTTCCCCAAAAAGGCCTGGYTTGGGGACAACCCCCTCCCACTGGCGCTGCCTGGGTCGGTCAGACGGTCTCTTCCCCCCGACAGTGGTGCCGGTGAACGTCAGCTGCACGCGGACGGACTTCCACATCCAGGTCCCCGTGCAGTCCCTCGCCCCGCTGGAGAGGCACCGGATTTATTTGGGCAGCCCGTCCTGCGCTGCCCAGGTGGCCGGCTCGAACTTTAAAATACACGCCAGGTTCGACACGTGCGGCAGCGAGTCCCAGGTAAGCGCGCGGGGCCGCGGCGGCGGGCGAGCCGGTCGGCCGGCCGCGCTGCCCCGCGCTCGCATCCTCCGCCTTGCAGAGGAGGAACAACACCTCCGTGATCGTCAGCRTCCTCTACATCGACTTTTCGGCGGGTGGCCAGGAGGACGTCCACCGGTACGAAGTGCAGTGCGAGCCCAAGAGGAAGGAGGCCTGGGTGAGCCTCCTGGCGGGCCCCGCGCCGCAGCGGCCGAGCCCCCAGGCGGAAAACCGCGCGGACGGCCAGCGGCGGGAGGCGGAGGCCGCCGGCGCCCACGACGGCAGGAGCCAAGACACCAGCGACGTCGTCTTCATCAGCATCTGCATCCTCGCGGGGCTCCTCATGGTCATCGCCGTGGTGGGGCTGGTGCTGCTCTGACGGGGCTTCGTCCCGGCCCGGCCGCGGGAAGCTTCCGCGGCGGACGCTTCCTTCTCCGGTTTGTTTTCCTCTGTCTCTCAATCTGTCCGTCTGGCAACTCCGGTGCTTCGCAGCTATTCCCGCACCTTCTTCCATTTGTTTTCCCTCTGRTGCTGCTTCTTTCGTGAAAGTCGCGTTGTTTGCCCATGGCTGCAGATAACCCTGTCGATATTTCGAGCTGCCTTCTTGAACGTACAAGCTGCAACCAAATACAGCGGTATTTTCAGCAAATGTTTTCCACGCTCCTGCCTGTGTTTGTGTGGGCGCCCTAGATCTGTGCTGGAGGCAGCTACCGGCACCRACGTCTCCATTTGGCGAATGTGGGTCTGTAGAGGTTATATGGGTGTTTCCGGGCAGTGTTTTGGGATGTCCACGTGCAACATTTGCATAGTACCTGTGTGATGAGTGGTGCTCGTCACATGCCTTTGAGCACCTCGTGTTTTTTTGCATGTGATCTACCCACCTCTCTCTCTCCCAGCTTACCTAAACACTTTAACCGCCCCAAAACTGGGGTGGTTAAAGCACTGCCTTTCTTGCCATCTGTATTTTCCTCCTTCCCACCCAAGACTTTTCCCCTTCACATTTCCAGCACGTCCTGGTGACCAGTGTTAACTCTGCAACGATGTCATCCTGGTAGTCCAAAACCAGGAGCAAATATTGCTGCTGCTTTGGGCTCGGCTGTCCCGCGGTGCCCAGCGCCCTCCCGTCGGCTCCCCGCACCGCTTCTGCCACCGTTTCACACGGTCCCTCGGTCAGACAAGGATGAGGCTCCTTAGGGCTGGGGCTTTTCAGAAAGCACAAAGCTTTGTAGTTYAGTTCTGTCCTCAGGTCTCTCTGAAGAGCAACCTCCGGGTTTCCTGCAGCATCTCACGTGTCTCTAGAAAGAAACCGTTTATTTAAAAGAGCCACAGTGTGCAAAAATACGCTGTGGTGCAGAGAGCGATCTTAAAATAACTGATGTCCAAACATGGTCATTCAAGGGGCAAAAAAAMCTGAGCCTGAGGGTAGCAAGCAGTGCAAGTGGTTAAGCCAGGAGTCTTCTTTTCCAGCAGCGCGATCCCAAAATGTGAATCCGTCCTAATGAGGGCCCCAAGCGCATGGGGCAAAAAAGCAGCAGCTTACGGTGGCGGTTTTTATTCCGGCGGCTGTGTGAGGGGCTGAGCTCGCGCGGGGGAGGCTGGTGTCGCCGAGGCCGGGCGCTGACTCGTGCTCTCGTTCCAGGAATGGCTCGTAATTTCCAGGTTTCTGCGCCAACCCGGTCATAAAAGCAAATGCTATCCCGGCGTTTCCTTAAGCAGGAGCGTCGCGCATGCTGCTCGCCTGAGATTTATGTGGCCTGAGTGGCGTATTTAGATTCTGCTGATTCTCAGCTTTTCTTTTGATATAAAATGGCCCAGCAGCCCCCGTCGCTCTGGAGGTCTTTCCTGTCCACGCTCTTGTAACAGGCCCTCAGGACATACGTGGTATTTGGCTTCATGCCGTAGATGGGGGGGGGAACAGATTTGGCTACCATCTCGGGCTCTTGCTAGGAAAACGGAAAAAAWTATATATATATATTTAAATGACTTCCATGCCTCTCCTTGAGGGAATCCTTCCTCCCCTGCCTCRCTGCTCTGCTCAGAGAAAAATCTGGGTTTCACGTTTCCTGCCCGCAGCCCGGGACCGTGCGGTTTCTGGCTCCTGCAGCCCGGTGCGTCTGGAGGCCAGGTTTGCCGGTGCCTCCCCTCCCGGCCGGCTCTGCCCCCCTCAGCCCAGCACGAGCCCGCGGGTTTGGACTGTGAACGTCTCCATTTAGGCGAAGCCCGGGCCGCAGGAGAAATGGGTTTTGCCATTTGAGTTGGCAGTGCTAGGGGAAAAACATTTGCCCACTACAGGGGCACCCTTTATAGGGAGATAACCGCTTTGTGTATAATAATATATAATTAGCAAGGATTAGCCGTGCTCTAGCCTAATTGACGGAGGCCATAAACGTTGTTCAGCGCACTGCCAGCGCAGGAATTAGAGCATCATTAATTGCAGCCTAATCCTGCCGTGGGCTTCCCTTTACTGCATCCTTGGGCATGTCAAATCACCTTTGCGCCTCAGTTTCCCCTCCTGTAAAATGCAGCTGAGGGCATTTTATCCACCTGAACAGGGAGCTTTGCCCTGCAATACCTGCAGCTATGCAGCAGTTAGGTGTTTAAGCAGGTAGGGCTAATACATGAGCCCACCAGCCGCTGCTTTACTCTGCAGCGTGGTCACCAGCATGAGCAGGTTCATCCATGCTCAGGCACTATTAAGTCACTAACCGGTGCTGCAGTCACTTAAAGCAGCAAGCCGAATTCAATACTTACTCTGTGCTGCATGGAGGAGCAAGCATTTGTGTGGCTGCAGTCAGCCGGGTTGGAGAMCTCCCAAGCCTCTTTCCCTCCCTTTGTCCCTTCTTGGCTTCCTTCCTCAGTTCCTCCTCTGCTCCATCCCTCAGTTCCTGCTGCACGCTCCGCTCCGGCGCTCCTCTGAGCCGTCGTGTGCGAACGTACCTTCGGAGGAAAGGTGTCCTCCCACTCTGCAGCGGGCACGGTTGTGCCCTGGGCACGTCCGGAAACCTTGTTCGAACGACCAGGGCTCCAGGGGAACGTGCAAGGTATCTGCGATAGCTCCTYGTTCTAACATCGCTCGTTCCAGGGCCGATCCAGCAGACCTTTCATGTTACAGGKCTGCCAGGAAAGCAAATGAGATCTAGGAGGTTGGGTTCTTTGTGGAGAAAGCTTTGAAGGGTGTCTTAAAAAGAAGATAAATGCTGAGCTGCTGTGCGCTCTTTTACGAAGGGTGAGGAAAGGGTCTTGCCTACTCCCTTACTCTTTCGCCCAATTAATTTGCAGTAAGATAAAGCTCCTCTTAGCCATGCTTGCTGATGGGGAAGGGAAAAAAAGCTGGTATCTTCCAAACAAGTGGATTTACCTTTCAGAAGCTAGAGTCAAAAGCTTTGATAGGGATGATTTCGCACTGTCTCTCCCAGTGCTCCTCAGGTCCCCGCCACGACCCCGTCCCAGCAGGGCTCACAGTGCAGGCAGCAGAAGAGACCAGCAGGCTGCCACTTACCTGTGGAAGATGCTCCCGGTCTCTTTTTTGCTTGGTGCAGGTCCAGCCTCAGGTCCAAATGAATTTGTTATTCCTCAAACAGAAGCCAAGCATGGGCAAGCATTTGTCATTGTTTCTCTTACCAAGTGCAGCCAGGTAGGGAGGCCAGAGCCTTGTGGCTTGTGGTTAAAGCAATGGCCGGCTCATAGGTCTGCAATTCTGCTTGGCGCTAGCTGGCATGCCGAGCGGGCTAGCTGACTTCAAACCCCTTGAAATACAGTCTCCATTCAGGTGTCCCGGGGCCTTAGGTCAGTTATGGCTCAAGCGTTCACAAACGCAGCCTCTCCGGAGGGAGCTTTGTGCTGGGCCAGGGTGGGCTGGGAAGGGTAACATCAGCACAGGTACCTGAGCTGTTGTCTTCACACTGAGGAAACCCTTTCAGACTAAAAGGAAAGATGAGGATCTGAGTGGTGGCTCCCATTGTGCTGCACTTCTCCAGCCTGATGCCTTTGAGATAGCTGGTTCCTTTTTTACAGAGGAAACATTAAATCAAGGAGGCACCCAATCTGGAGGAAAGGGTCTTCCKTTTTCCTTTTCTTTTCATATTGGCCCCAGCCCATAAATTTCTTTCAGCAAAAGAGTACACAAAGCAAATATTCTTAGGAGAACCTGCAAATGTCTAATGCAATTTAGAGTTCAATACTTCAGACAAATTTTGGGTGCTTCTTTGGCTTTTAGTGTCCAGAAAAAAGGTATTTAGCAGATCCACATAACCACATACCACCATTGTTTTAGGATGAAGATCTGAATAAACACAAACTCCTAGGTGTCCCACTGCATTATCTGTCCTCAAGTGACTCTGGAGGCAAGAGTGCTGACCACAACTTATCAAAAGACACTTCCTATGGTATAATAGACTTCAATTCCCACAACCGCTAATAAGTGTTTCACTCATCCCCCTATTTGGCTCTCTATTCTGAGAGGTTGAGATCAGAAAATRGTTTGTGAACAGACAGTACTTTTATTGCCTACCAGTAGAGAWAGACTGTGCCTGTCACAGCCTTAATAATGGGGAGTATGTGGAGAACAAGATAACTTGTGGCACTAAAGAAATCAGAGTAGAAAATGAAAGGTCAGATTTCCAGTGTTTAATAACTAGTTTATTTCTGGTTCTGTCTTTTTGTCATTTAAATTTGTTTACACATTCATTCTGAAGTATTTGTTCCTTTTGGAGGAAAACAGCTGTTAAAAGGAGTATTTTACTTACCAGCTCATTGTATTTAGAAATTTCATTTCAAGGTTTTTTTTTTCATGTTACAGTACCAACAAGCACCACATTTAAATCATGAATGAGGTATACAGATGTTTGAATGAGCTATTCATTAAATAGCAAAGAGGCATTAGATAGCACCTACATTCCAGGGCCTTTTGATTTTYATCACAGAGCTTCAGAAAATGCCCACAATTGTTAGGTCACTGAGGCTACGGAATGATGGCTGGCAAGTTACTGAAACCCGTTTTGTGTTTAACTTTGGAAAGTGTAGCAAAGGAAAGGATACAGCAAAGGGAAATTAGAGGGCTTGGCTAAACAGCCACCTCTTGCCCCCATTCAGAACCCAGCTGCAGCAAATACAGCTAATTTAGGGCTAAGAAGAGTATGCAGTTWTCCACTGGCAATCTCCTCACTTGGAATAATCACCCTGAATTCCCAGTATTTCTACTACCACAGCACAGAGCTGCTCCTTTATGCTTATGCCTGAAGATCCAGATCAGGAACGGAGCCAAACTGAGGTATGACAAACTGTGGTAGAAGTCAGAAACGTGTGAGTCAGCAAAGGTAGCTTTGTAGCAGGAAAATATACAGCATAGTATAAGAAACTTCTCTTGCAAGAAGCGCACATAGATTTCTACCAAGTCAGATTTACAGCACCACTTTCAGCATCACTGGCTCCTGCCTTCTGTGGCCCTGTTCATATGGAGGTGCCAAGTGAGCTGCACTGTCAGCACTTCTGCTCTCCTAAGACAGAAAGGGTTCCCAGTTCTGCAGAGATGTAGGCACATGAAGTTCTCACTTGGCATCACGCACGCTGCCTCACTTTTTATGGCTCTGTACAAATGCAGGGACAGTGAGTGTGCCACTCTTGACTTCTGCTCGGATTTCAGGTTTGTGCTTTAATGAGAAGACAAGAGCTCGCATCATTCGGCGATATGGTCCGTTAATGAGACGGGAAGAGAGATGAAAAGCTTCCCGCTCAATATTTTCAGCCAGTGGGTGATCAATCTGAAAATACCAGAGTATAATATTAGATCTTTACATTTAATAAGGAGACCAACTGATTGAAATCAGAGTTTGGTGCTTTTCAGACTTTCTTCATCAATCAGCTTAGATTCAAGGAAATCTACTTCCCATCACAAGTGAAACAGGAAGAGCAATTTAATTCCACCCTAGCAATTAAGGAACAAGGCAGTGTGGTCAGTAGCAGGGAACACATTCTTGTCTCCAGCTGAGTGGCAGTACTTTGCCATCACAACAGGAAACTAATCTGCAACTAGCTTTGGGGATCAAGTTCAACTGCAGTTATAAGCTGCAATGCACTGTCTCCATAAAGCTTACTTTTGATCTTGCTGATATAAAGCACCTTGGATACTATTTTAAACTCAATTCTAACAGCAACCCTAAGACATGCCAAACACTTGGCAACTCTGCCTGGTGCTATAAAGGGAAATGTGGGCTCTGTGTTTGTGAAAGGAGGTGTAATTAAGAATGCAGAAAAGGGATTTGCTAAATGTTAATTATGTAGTTATTGCTTCAACATGCGCCAAACCTGTAATTTAGCACAGCTCAGAAAAAAAATCCCCTGCCCATCAAGAGAGGGTTTTAATTTCAGTTCTGCCTTTTTGGATTGGGAATCTCCCAAGCTTTTGCATAAAGGAAATTCCAGCATGACAACYAGTATTCTTACAAGTCGTTTGCCCTCTTTTACTCTCTTTTGCTACCCCTCACTTAATTTGCCCCGCTGCTGGGCTGTACTAGAAGCTCTTTTGTATTCATTCAACCCTGTTCTTCCTTCCTCTTTCTATCAGCCTTTCCCAGGTGTCCCCACCTTCCATTCACTGGGCCTCTGTGCCTTTCTTGCTTATATATGCTGTTCATCCTGCTAATGTAAACTATTTGCACATATGATGGTAGCTGCAAGCCAGGGGAGCAGTTYCTCACCACACCTTCAGATGCTTCCCCCTGTTCAGAGGGGATTCTGCCTGGTCTTGCCTTACCCAATACCACTGCTTTAGGGTGATACCATATCCCTCATGTTCCATAGCTTCAGACTTCATCACTACGCATAGATACACTTCCCAAAAATGGGACTTGACCAGCCTGGGAAAGGTCAGCTCTCCATAAAATCATTCTGAGACCTTCCCACAGCAACCCATCCTTTTGCTCTGCCTCAGTCTAGAAGGACTAGAAGTTAAAGAGGTTGTTTTCATGGCTAACACATAGCTTTTTAACTTTGCTCTGAAACTCCTGAGTGCCTACCACTTGACTTGCCATTTAAAGAATAATTAATGAATAAACTAAATGATAATTATTACAGTGTTTCATAGAGCAAGCAAACTGATCATTAAGCCTTACAGCAAATCCTGTTTGTTTWTGTAAAGATACCAGAGGGATCTGGTATTTAGCACCACTTTATATACTGTCAACTCTGCCTCTATGTTTTTGCAATAGATTTCAATTTTCAAATGCTTAATTATTTAAATACAAAACATCTTAAATGTCCCAGTGTTGCTTCTGCAGCTGATAAGTAGCAAAGAAAACTGTATTTCTACCAAATTCTTTCTTCTCTTATACAGCCTAGCTACAGTAGATATGCAACTGTCTCATTTGCTTGTTATGTACATGAGAGCAATATACACCTCACTTAAAATAAACATGTTCACTTGGTCAAGAAAAAAAAATCTACTTTGAAAACAAAGCTCCTTATAAACAGACATGCAGAGAATCACAGAAAACAGAAAGAGGTCCTGTAGCTTTGTCCCTACCCTGCAGGCAGGATCAACTTTATCGTAACTATGTCTGAAAAAGGTTTGTCTAACTTGTTCTCACAGGAAGTTAACTCTTTAAGCTAAAGACAAATGGCCCTGAACACTACCTCTAGATCCAGAGCTTTGCAAAGCAGCTTCCGCGCATTCTTTCTGAAAACCTCAGTCTTGGGATCACTCCTGACTTCTATTGAGGGTTTGTTTGAATGGTCTTTGATGAAAGTACGCCACTCCGTGTAAACATCCTTTGCAAGGCTGGCCACATCGTGATCTGAATGTTTGCGCATCTTATTTACTGTGTGACCTGGAAAACAGCAACAGCTCATTCAGCCTTGGGAGGTGGACAAAAATAAAAGAGACACAAGTGAAGTTACAGTGGAGCTAAAGTAGCCACATTTGTAATTCAGGCACTGTCAGCAAAATAACCAAAGCACAGGCACAAATATAAGTATGAAACCACTAGGAGCAAACCCTGCTTATTCATTGACTTCTGCAGTGATTCCCGAAGAGCACTGATGAGGCCATGTCTGGAGTACTGCACCCAGTTCTGGGCTCTCCAGCACAAGAGAGAGATGGAGCTACTAGAGCAAGTCCTGCAAAGGGCAACTGAGACAATTATGGCACTGGAGCATGTGTTGTGAGGAGAGGCTGAGGGAGCCTGGAGTAGGCTCAAGGGGGAACCTTATCAATGTGTATAAATACCTGAAGGGAGGGTGTAAAGAAGATTGAGCCAGACTCTTTTCAGTGGTGCCCAGTGACAGGACAAAAGGCAACGGGCACAAACTGAAACACAAGAAGTTCCATCTGAATATAAAAAAGAAAAAAAAAAAAAAAACTTTTTTTACTCTGAGGATGACTGAGCACTGTAGCAGTCTACCCAGAGAGGTTGTGGAGCCTCCATCCTTGAAGATATTCATTCCCCTAGTGGGACACAGTCCTGGATAACCTGCTCTAGCTGGCCGTGCTTGAGCAGGGGAGTTGGACTAGATGATCTCCAGAGGTCCTTTCCAACCTCAACCTTTCTGTGATTTTTGCCTGAGCAGTTACCAAGCAATTGAGTTATTCATGTGAAAGTTACTAAGATGCGGAGAGACACTTAAATAACACAGGGCTACATACATTTCTAGACAGATACATCTGATGCAAATGTTGTAAGACTGGTCTACAAGGAATACTTTTTTTTTYCYTTWAMYWAAAAAACCCTTAAGGAAGCGGATGTGGCTAATGATGTTTATAAAATGAATGTGAGAACATCATGGTGCTTCCAAGCAGAATCTTTCCAATTGATGTAATTTGTTCAGCACACCAACACCCCAGGTACTACACCTGGGCCTGCCAGTGTGAAGAACCTTTCCTTTRAGAGGAGATAGAAAGGATCCTTTTCCAACTGGGTATTTTTCTGACCTACTGGGTGGTTCCGCTAGCGGTGGTGTCCGACCAGCRGTAACACTACTGGCCAGAAGATGTCACTGTTGGTCTTCTGTGGYTTTCTTACAGCCCAGCYGTGTTCATAGTAGAATCAGTGAGGTTGGMAGGGACCTCTGGAGATCATCTAGTCCAACCCCCCTGCTCAGCAGGGTCTCCTAGAGCATGTTAGACAGGGTTGCATCCAGGCGGCCTTGAATATCTCCAGAGAAGGAGACTCCACAACCTCTCTGGGCAACCTGGTCCAGTGCTCTGTCACTCTCACAGGGAAGAAATTCCCCCTCACGTTCAGGCGGAACTTCCTGTGCTTCAATTTCTGCCCATTGCCTCTTGTCACACAGGACAACTGAAGAGTTTGGCCCCGTCCCCTTGACACCCTCCCTTCAGGTACTTATACACATTGATAAGATCCCCCCTGAGTCTTCTCTTCCCCAGGCTGAAGAGGCCCAGCTCTCGCAGCCGTTCCTCGTAGGGCAGATGCTCCAGCCCTCTGATCATCTTCATAGCCCTACACTGGACCCTCTCCTACTGGAGAGAGTCTCTCTTGTACTGGGGAGCCCAGAACTGGGTGTTCAGGCAAGGACCAAGAAAAAAATCTCAGGAAAAGGCTGAACGAGCTAAAGATGGCAAACTAAATGATAATTTGGAAGTAAAAAGAAAGGGACAGACCCTATCTCACTTTCCAAGGCAAGGAGGGCTATTTGACTAGAGATCTAGCTGCTCTAATGGCAAACAAAGGCCAGAACRACCTTCTCTTGCTTCAAGGTACTTTGGACGCTCTGTGCCAGGTACAATCTTCATAGACAGGACCCATAGGCAGGGTCCATGTGGTCTCACATTATTCCTCTCCCCAAGTCCTGTGGAAAGTGGTCAGACAAAGGGCTGTGTTATGTGYCTGGAGCTGCCTGTCTGCTGGGGATTCTTCTGTGTCAGGATGCACTAAGCACTTCTGGACCATTACAAGGAGAGATCTTGCACATTTGGAGGACAGTCTAATACTCACACTCTAGATCAGACAACAAGATGTACCTATTTTTGTTGAAAGTAACACTTCCTTGGAAGGTATTTTCTTTTTCAGCTCCTCCAAAGCTTCTATCAGATTCTCTTTCGGTTGCCCTGGAAGCTCAAGCATAGATTTCCATCGTTTTATGTCTTCCACAACCACAACTCTCTGAAAAAGAAGAAAAAAGCCATTAGGAAAGTGGAATATTCTTGTTACAAATAAAGACATTGGCTTCTCCTCAGCTAATGGAACTGCTATAGATGCACAAATTATTGATTACAACACGAACCAGAGCACAGAATACATGACAGTCTGGAATGACGGGTATTTGCTTGAGATTAGCACCCTACTGCAATAAAGACAGAAGTAAGTAGAAGGCAAAGTAAGATACTTAATCTTGTTCTGCCAAACTCAGGCCACTTAACAGCAAATGTTTGTTAGAAGAGAAATGTTCTGGATTTAAGGAGTCTGTTGTATAAATGCCTCATGATAGAGAGGGGGTAAGATAGGGAAGCACCTAATTATATTGTCCTTAGCAGCCTGGCAGAATGTGAACTTTTTCAGATGGGTTTTAAAATTAAAGTTACGTCAGCAGAGAGAGAAATGAAGCGTTAGGAGCAGGATCACAATCTCTAGTACACCTGCAATTTGCACATTTTTGTTTGAACTGTTTACAGCAGAATTGACCAGGAGAAGCTGCAAAACACGCAAGCATCGTTACATTTCACACGTGAGGCCCGGCACACAGACTCAGCAGCGGCCGGGCAGCCGGCGTGCTCAGCGCTCCCCCCTCTCCCTTTGGCCTCGCGTTAACAGGCTCTCGGGTGCGGGCAGTTCGGTTTTGCGCGCTCGTGTTTCTATACGGAGGTAGCAARGGGGGGCCCGGGTCACATGCAACCGGCTGCGCTCAAGCCGTAGGTAGCTCCACGCAGACGCCGCCCCGCAGGGCGAGGCGGGAGGGCACCAGCCCGCCCCCCGCAGCCTCCGGCCGGGAAAACCCGCTCAGCCCAGCAGGCCGCTGCCCGCGAGGCCGCCGCGG
>NW_028186390.1:1956277-1985155 GCF_003343005.1 Rhea americana
CTCGGCGCGGGGAGGGGGGCTCCTGGCGGCGGGCAGGCGCGGTGCCGGGGCGCTGCTGGGACAGACGGCGCCCCGAGGCAGGGGGCGATGCCGCCGTGCTGCGGCCCGGCCGGCGCGGGGCTTTGCTTCGGGGCCCTCTGGCTCGGCTGCTCCACCCCTCCGAGCTGGGGGTGCTGGGGCTTCCCGGGGGAGGTGCATTTCTCCTCGGAAATGTGCGCTGCTGCTAGCCAAAGAGACGCCACGTCGTCTTAAAAAATAAAAATAAATCCTCTTTGAAAGTATAGTTGTTTGGTTACTTGTGGGTTTTGGGTTCTTGTTTCTTTTTTTTTTCTTTTTTTCTTTTTTTTTTTCCTCCTGTTCCTGAATAGGCAACTGTAATTTGGCTCGGGCTGCTCTATATTTTAGAGCACTAAAACAGGACAGTGTCCAACACAGACYAAAGAGCCTGAGCTGGGACACCAGTGTGGCACTTAAGTTTTAGAGGATGAAGCATAAAAGATGGCAGATGAGTAGCTTGACAGAACCTTCAACCTATATTTTGATACACTTGCACAGAGAAATTTTTCCCTTGTGGTGAAGAGCATAGAGAAATAGCCTCTAATGGCAGTTTAACTTCCTGCTCTACARTTCATTGTCAGTTCGAAGCTTTGTACAGTTCTGAGCTATTGGTTTGAATTTGGAAAGATCCATTGACTGTTTCAAAAATCTCATCTTCCATGGTTCAGTTCTTGGCAAAATATCTTATTCTCTGTTGCAGCTATTTAACAGTTTGAATTATAGATGATGAGAACTTTTATACCACCTTTGAGATTTCGTATGAGGGTCACAGGCAGTAATAGGGGRAAAATGATAGCAACAGTAGTATTAGGTAATAGGGCTTTGTTTTCRTATAAAACTCTAAACTGGGTTTTGTGACTCAGTAGCTGATACTGGTATTTCCACAGAGGGGAGTAACAGGGAGTTGTGTGCAATTAAATTAAACTTGGATCTGCACATAGTATGCATTTTCATGCTTACGTACAGCRATAGGAGAAAGAACAAAATTTGAAAATTAAATTAGGAATAAATGTTATCCTAAAACGTTTCCTTGCTATTTTGGAGAAATTTTCTCATTTTTGTTATAAAATCCTATCAAGTTCTAGTTTTTTTTTTTAACAGTACCCTTCAAACTCTTTATGTTGTGTTTTTGGAGCTGTCAAATGATACAGCCATCYCTTCCATTTCATTTAGTCTTTTGTTCCACAAAATTACCAGTTAAATTGGAGGAAATTGTTTTAATTGCCATTGAAAAGCAAGACAAACATTGAGACCTGGGTGCAAGAGTACAATAGAAGAATATCTGCTAAAGTTAAACCATTATGGGTATTAATATATGTAATGTGTTTTCTGCAACATAGCTGTCTTAGCTCTAGCAACACTGACAAGATGGCTAAGTTTTAATCTATGTTCACAGTTTGCTACTTTTYTATATTAAGAAGCATGTGAGAGAGCATTCAGAGAAACATAATGGCCAGTTTGTTTACTGTGGATCGCACAGTTAAGGTGTGGTATGTTTATCTTATAATATATGAATTCAGAGCCTTTTTTGCATGTGTAAAGGAACTGGCTGCAATCATCTGAGTCATTATGTAGGTAATARGTTTGATGGATTTGATTTTGCTGAGTGATCGCTAATAGGAGCACTCGCGTAAAGCAGGCAGTCATTAGTCCTGCAAGGTGAGGAGCACCGTATGTGGGAAGTGCGTGTCCCTCCCTTTGGTACGGTGGATAGAAGAAGTACTAGGTATAGATTTTCTGTACTGGCAAAACCTCAACGTTTTTTGTAGTTACTYTGAGGAATTACTTCCCCTTTCAGTTCAATATAATAAATAAAAATGCATGTTTGTGGAACTAGTTTGGCAAGTAACCAGTTAACAGAATACTGGTAGAGTAGTGCATCAGAARATAATTATTTTAACAACTCTGTTGTAGTTTTAGTTAGAGTGTAGTAGATACATGATAGCATGTTGACAAATTTGTCTTTGTTTTGCTCCTCACCTGTTGGGTTCTGATATTAAACTTTTGAGAGGAGGACTGTCGACTTCTTGTATGATTAAATGAAGATTGTTGGAGTATATCAGTAAGTCTTTTGCAGCCAGTATCTCTTATTTTTAAAAACATCAGCTTTTCAGAAGCGCAGTGTAACTTTGATGAGTTGTAGGAGGCCTGAATATACAAAATATTTTGCTGTTCAGGGTCTGCCCCACTGCAGAATAATGAGCTCTCTTCAAAATAAAGAAGTCGATAGTTATCTTGCAGTGCTAAAGAGCTGTAATTTGGTTTTGTTTCATGTCATCCAGAGTGTCATGTTTAGCTSGCTGTTGGGAAGGATGGTGATAGGGTGATGCTCTAGTGGATAACTTTCTATAATTCTTCCCCACAGCCATTCCCACCCCCACCACAAAAGAAAGAAGGATTATTTGTTTCTTGACATTTTATTMTTGAGTGGAGGAATGTGAGTCTTTTCTTGTCCCTTCCCAGGAAGAGGARCTGTATGCGTGCCAGCGAGGCTGCAGACTCTTTTCTATTTGTCAGTTTGTGGATGATGGCATCGATTTGAATCGGACCAAACTGGAATGTGATTCTGGTAAGACTTCAGTATGTCTTCAACATCGTATAGCATATAAACATATGAAGGGAAGAATAAAACATTAGGATGTTATCAGGTTGGTGGGATTATTTCTGTGGTTTTCTTKTTTTTGTTTTTTGRCAAGTTCTCAGACATCATGTACAGGATATAAAAATCTTTATGGAAATTTTCTGCTTTSTGGGAGTTTCYCCTTACCTGATAACTTAGTGTTGTGATCTTACTGTGTTTTTTAAATATCATCAGTTGATGTAAGTAAATTAGAATATTTAATTTTACTATTTAAAAAAAAGTCATAGAAGGTAAAAAGTCTGAACAAAATAACTTACCAAGTTAACATTTTTCTTTCTATTACTCCATGCAACATCAGTCCCATTTCCTTTCCTAGCAAACTTGTTATAAAAGTCTAAAGGTAAATAAATCAGCTGGTGTAAAAACACAGTTCTTGAAGTACTATGTCTCATAACTTGTAGACTAGGCTACATCCTGTTTATTTACAACTATATAGTTGAGAATGAGGTGCATGTTTTGTTTGAAATCATTGTGAAATACTTGTGACTAATTCTCTCAGATTATCTRTCTTGGAGCGAAAATCCCTTAATAAAGATGAAGTTTGTTGTAGACTAGCTATTTTGCAGTCATACAGAACTTTGATCCAGTAATACTGAGACAGTTAGTTAACACTTATTCAGAACGTAAGTGGGACCTAACAGCCCAAAGCAGGAAAGCTGGTATCTTTTTCCTCTCTATTTCAAATACAATTAAGCACCAAGTCAGCATGAAAAAGAGGCTTTTGCTCTCTCAGTAATTCATGAAAGCAGGAAGACAGGTGGCTAGCTCAGAGAGCTGATGGAAAGTTTGTAGGTAGAAAGCCTGACGTGCAAAGATGCTGATGTGATACAAAGCTGCATTAAATACTTTAGAAATGGGCTAATGCTCCAATTTGTCATACACTGTGTGGAGCTGTGATACAGCATGTCAATCTAGTTGTCAAACCACACACGAGGGAGTGCCATAAAAAGGGTAATACAGCAATAGACCAAATGTAGGGGTAATTGAACAGTTGCTTACGCTCTGGTTTAACTCTTCTTTCTGAGGCTGTTGTCTTTTGCAGGCTTATGTTCTGTAATCTGTTACATTGGTTGGTGCCCTGACTAATTATTCTGTGCTTGGCAAGATACTTTCTGGCTGATCTGCTCAGCGCTGTCTTCTGATGTTTCTTYATGAATACTAGCTCTAGTTTGGTGGCAGTTTTACCACAGAATTGCTGTTCAGGTGCTATGAACTGAATACTTGGATRTTTAACTGCTGATGCCATGCTTCTTGCCAGGATTTTCCATGTCTGTAGCCTTCCTGATGGTACAGTTACTCATTTTCCTCTCCTRTGGGAAGATTGGGAGAACTACTGTCCTCTGTATTTCCACTTAATTTGAGTCGTCAGTTCTGGTAATGCTGTAACATCATCCATCCGCTAGCTTTAGCGTTCTGGAGAAGACCTATTGCCATGTATTGTCTGCCCAATTTCTCCGTGTGTAAACTGTAAATAACTCRGGTTTCTTGGTCTTTGTGGTCTCTAATGAACAAGTGTTAGATGATATTTGTAAAACAAATAAAAATTGACTTCATTTTTGATTAAAAATTGCTCAGTTAGGCTTTCAGTGCAGTTTTTGTACTCATCACACTAGTAGGAGAGCCCTCTCTTGTTTTGCTATGATATCATAAGTTCTGCTGTTATTTCAAAGGGATTTGATGGACTGATGGTGCATCTGTTAAGTTCTTAGGATCTCAGCTCTGTTATCTGAGGTAAAATTCATATTTCATGTGATATGTGCAGCAAAAACTATAGTAGTAATGGGAGGATGAAACAACACTTGTATCCCTGAATTCGTCCAGAGTAATACTTCTAAACAGTTGCTGTGATTCCATTTAGATTTCAAATACATTGTCTGTCTGAGCTCTGATCACTTCACCTTCCCTAATCCAAAGTGCAAGTGCTACGCTTGGAGTGATAGCTGCATCTTTCTCTACAAATGGGATTGTCAGTCTTCAACCTGCTGCTTTGTTCCTGATCCAAGTTATACTAAAAATGTTTTTCTTAACTAAGATACAGAAATTATCTTCTCATTTGAGGAATCTTCTTCCTTGCAGCCTGTACTGAAGCATACTCCCAATCTGATGAACAATATGCTTGCCATCTTGGATGCCAGAACCAATTGCCATTTGCTGAGTTAAGGCAAGAGCAAGTAAGTAGATGACATGTTTTTCAAACACCACCTACTTGTTTTCTGCTCAATGTGTCTTCTCTATTTTAAATTTGATCTAATGGAAGTCTTCCTAAGGAGTGAAATTTAGGTGTGAGGTGAAGAAGAAAATGACTTCTGTTTTTGTGTTGTAAAAACAAATGGAAAAACCTTAATGTTGTGTTTGCAGTTAATGTCCCTGATGCCAAGAATTCATCTCCTCTTTCCTCTGACACTGGTGAGATCATTCTGGAGTGACATGATGGATTCAGCTCAGAGCTTCATAACATCCTCATGGACATTCTACCTTCAAGCAGATGATGGCAAAATTGTCATATTCCAGGTGCTTGCCTTTTTCATTGAGATTAAAGTGTCTTGGATGCCAAATGTTTAACTCTGCTCCTTCCAGTCCCATAACAGACTGTGGAGCACTTTCAGGAGTGTTTATTTTTTCTATTAGTATTTCACTGCCTTTTAGGGCCAGTGCAGGAGAAACAAACAAACAAACAAACAAAACCTTACATGAATGGTGCAGGCTGTCTTCCCTATTAATTCTGAAAATGTGAATGATCGAGATTGATTGAAGCTTGTAAGCAGAATCTCCTAACTCCTTATTTTGTTTTAGTCAAAGCCAGAAGTACAGTATGTTCCACAGCTTGATCAGGAAACTGGAGATACAAGAGAATCCTTGTCACTGAGTAAAACAGCCTGTAAGTTGTTTTTTGTGCTTTGGAAGAACAAATGCAAATGTTTCATGCCATGCGAAGGAAAAAAATGAAGCTGCATGTGGCACATGAAGGCAAATGTTTTGGAAAGCTAAAATGTAAATATGTTTGTCATATAAGCTGCCCTGTGCACACTTCCACAAAGTTTGTGACAGAATCCAAACTGTACTGGAGATAGAAACATGCAAAGAAACATGCAAGCTAKAGCCATTTTAAAATCTTCCTTTTATGCTTCCTGTATAGACAAGCTACATAAAGCTGGAATCTTCTCTTTCTTTGATTGCTTTCCTGACAACTGTTTCTGCTGTTGTATTTCAGTAGACCTACGTCCAGGAAGTTCACAGACACACCGAGGACTTTTTGAAGAGCGAGAAAATGATAGCTTTTTCAAGTGTCTTTCCACGTATGTGTATTCTAGTGTGTAAAAGCCTAATATGGAGGATAATAGTTCTTTGTACATGTGTACGATGRCACAGTTGCAAGAACTCCAAGTGCTAGAAAGTCTTCTAGCTTCAAGAAGCCTAGCACTTTGTAGTGGATGTTAAAATGGTGTATCTGACTACTTGTTATTGCTGCTTTTCCATACTAGCCTCATGTTATTTGTAGACTGTGCTGCCAACTTTCATTCTCTTTTCCGTTCTGTTGAACATAATATTGATAATTTCCTATACTGGTTTTTTTGAGTGTTCTGTGAACTATTTGATCAGTTCTGTGTTTTGCCTGTTCTTTAGCTCTTGGCTATGTTTCAGAGCAAAACATTTGTGTTTTGTGTTATATTCTGAGACTGTCTGATATGAAAGACATTGGTTTGTCTCATTTCTAGACTGAAAATACCCAGTATTTTATACATATATGTGTGTATATATATATATATAAAAAAATATATTAAAAGTATATATAGATAGGTATAGTATATATAACACCAAAATTTTAAGCCTTGCAGAGATGGGTATCTTGGTTCCTCTTCCCCTTCCTCACTGATGACTTTCTGCATTAAGGATTAGTGAATCACACCCTAAGTATATAGCAGAAAAATCTGGTTTTGAAATTTTGAGTGGGAAGAAACTTAAGGCCCAATAAACATAATTCAAATGTTTTTTTTAGTGTCTTTCATGTGCCAGATAATAAGCAGGCATTAGGAGTTAGGCTGATTACTCAGGAGTCTGAAGTGGGTTATGWAGCTGGAAGAGCTAGAGAGTAGTGAATCAGCAGGAAATGCAGTCAGAATTGAGCAGAACTTTGTAGAGAGTCCRTTCTGATGTATTCAGTATATTAAATTTAGTAACATTCTTTCCATTTCAGAAATTCCAGTTGGATTTTAACCACTACACTTGTCCTCTCAGTGTTGGTGCTGCTCTGGATTTGTTGTGCAACTGTTGCTACAGCTGTAGAGCAGTATGTTCCATCTGAGGTAGCTGTATTTTATGACTTAGTGTTTTGCATTTATCCATTATATTACTTATATGTTACAACTGTCTAGAGAGCAAGAAATGGTGGTGGGGGCCTCAACTGGAAAGGGTTTTTTATTCTGCAGTTGCTGCTAGCAAGCTAAGTTTGTTTAAATGATGGCTTTTATACCATTAAGAACAATTCTTGTTTGCATAATTAACTCAAATTATGATTTTATAGCTGAACAAATATTACTCATTTGGTTGCTGATAGAAGGTCTGAGTCTTACTCAGGCAGCCCAGATGCAATGTCTTTTTGGTTTTGTAGTGCTGCCCGTCTCTTGACAACCTTCAGATTATGCTTAACAGATGGAGTGTTTCTAGTGCCTCTGGGAGTAAAGCTATGCCAGGGGTTGCATGGTGCAGGTGGATACCAGTGTGGTTTTAATCCAGGAGGATGACTACTGGAAGTAGAAGTGACAAGATGGACGGGTGAACACAGAGAGC
Source organism: Rhea americana (assembly GCF_003343005.1). Taxonomy (NCBI): domain Eukaryota; kingdom Metazoa; phylum Chordata; class Aves; order Rheiformes; family Rheidae; genus Rhea; species Rhea americana. Next base: position 1,963,764 of record NW_028186390.1, read on the forward strand.
CTGATCAGAGGGGAGCTGATTAAACTAGTGTCCTCAGTGCTCAGAGAGATTCCTGCACTTCTCAAATAARCGAGATTTAGTGTGTTCAAACTAAAGGAGCTGGTACATAAGCATTGTATTTATTGTTCTGGCAGATCTGATGCCTTCTTGGACTCGAGTCAAGTTTCAAACATGAATTTCAGATGTTATGAAAAGTTTGGATTAGCTTGTGTTGTGTTCCAGCTTTCAAAACTAAGTGTAGAGTTACATAATGAAAGCATTTTAGCCTTAATACCAAACATCTTTATCTTAAAGTAACTTGTTTAAATATTTCAGAAGCTGAGCATCTATGGAGACTTGGAATACATGAATGAACAAAAAATGAAAAGATATCCATCCTCTGCACTTGTTGTGGTTAGATGCAAGACTGAGGAACATGAAGAAGCAGGACCTCTTCCTACAAAAGTTAATTTGGCTCAGTCAGCAATCTAAAGTCTTCGTTGGATTAAATAGACTAATTCTAACAGTGGTAGCAACTCCTGATTGTGGTGGTTCTTCAGATAAGAAGCTTAGCAACCAGTCTTTAAATGCAAATAAAGCTWCAGAATCAACGAACATCATGGGATTTTGTTTTCAACTAGCAGTGAAGATTCAGACATCTTGAATTTGTTTTCAGACATAATCACTTTTCACTGGTGTTTGCTATGTGTCTTTTTGCTTACAAAATCTGTAAGCATGCTTCCCATACTTTTGCCATGACACTTTCAAACTTGTGTGTTTTAGGATGTAATGTGTACATTCARAGTTAACTTTGTAAAGGTATAAGAAATTCTAAGTAGGCAGGAGATACTCTTTTTTTTTTTTAGTGTTGCACTTTCCGTTGTAGTTAAAAGAAAATATTATAAAACTATCTGCTGGGGGTTTTATTTGTACCTGTTAATGCCCATGCACAAACAACCCTTTCTCCAGAAATAGAAATATATTTTTTCTATGGTGTGGCAATATCCAAGATGCAAAGCATTTGTGAGGTGAGGTACTATAGGTTAGCACTCGGTTTGTCAAAAGTGGGAACTTTTATTAAAACTTGTGGACATATCTTTTCACATATGTAGAACATAACATGGTTAATTATTCTGTCAGACTTCAGCCTTCAAGTCTTAAATTGCTTGTAAAGTTAGAGCTTGTGTTTTCTGAAGAGGTTCTTCCTTCTGTTTTTGATTAACTATTCTAGTCTTGTAACTTCATTTGCAGAAACGGGTTGATTTCTGAGAAATGAGAACAGACAAATAAAATTGACTGTATGTAAAATGTTGACTGTATAGCTTTTTGCTATGGTTAGTTATTGACCACAGAATGTTTGATGGGAAAGCCTGTCTGTAGCATTCCTCTCATAGGCAAYGTGACCTCATTTTGCTATCCAAGTCAGTCGTATGACAGCAGCTAACAGCATCCCCCATATACTTGATACATTTTTTGCAGTTCTTTAATAAGATTAGTGTGTGCTAGCTCCCATAGCATTCACAGTTTGGGGACTTGTGTTTTGCTGTAATGTCTCTGTAAGTGTTTGAAAGCTGGCTCAAATTTGTGATCCCCAACTCACTGTCATGGCAATACTTTGTTGATTATAGAAAATTCCTTTGTAGGTTTGGGTGGGAACTGGTGAGAATTGTACTTCAGAGATTCTGGAGTATACAGTATATTGTTCTGTTACTGTTAAAACTACTTCAATAATYATGCTTAATTTGGCTATAATGCTAATGGTTGTGTAATTACAGATGATGGACCCTTGCAGGGTCCATTGAGCTGGRATGTACATTAAGTGACCTATATAGTGCTGCTAAAAACTGCAGCCTAGATACACTTGAGCAGTTTTCTGTCAATAATGTTTAAGAGCATTGCGAGATCTTTTTAACCAGTATTGTGTCCAAATGCAGAAATTACAACTTGAAGTCTTTAATGATTGTTGAATTCTGGATGTTAAATTGTTTTCTAGTGTGACAGCGTCGTGTCCCAGAAATGTGGGTGTCAGCAGCCATTGACAGGTATCTGTGTGTAGCTAGCGTTATTGCAAAGGYCTCAAACATGCATGTTGTAGTGGAAATTGACTGTACGATGTTCTCAGAGCACTGTTCACTTGCATGATAGTGATGTGTCTGCAGTAGTAATTCAGTCGAGACGTTCATTTCTGCTCACATACTAAAAATGTCACTGTACGATCCCACTGCAGTACAGAATGCCAATGTTCTGCTTCAAGCAGTATCAAGTGCAACTTATGCAATGGATGTTCAAAAATTACTTTGTAAGTATGGGCTATCCTTTAGTGATTATTACTGGTATTTGTTGCACTAATTTATTGCCCTTCCAGAAGAGACTTTAGCAATCCTCCTTTCCCCCTCCCCCCAACTGTATTACTAATATTGTAAATGTTTTTGGAGTCTGCTGAATTTTTTTTATTGTTAAAATGAAGTTGCAGGAGGAGCGTTTTATCGCTTCATTAAAACCTTGCTATTTGCCTGTTTTGAAAGTGTACAATAGAGCTTTTGTTACGTTGATGACTTGACTTTCGTGAATAAGAAGCTTTCCTTTTTTTTTTCCAAAATGGTTGATTTAAAGTACTACTTGAATTCCTAGGTTTGGATTAAACAACTTCTGCTTTTATATGGAGTTGTTTCTGCCTACACCTTTACACCAAAGGGAGAAAGCTCAACAAATGGATCTAAAAGTTTTATGTCTTTTGTTCACAGTATAATGACATTTCAGCTAAGTAGTAAGTACAGGGAAGGCAGTGATTCAGTAATGTGCTGTTAGGTCACAGGGAACTGTTCAGATGCCTGTAGCAGTCTGTCACTTGGTGCTRCTGTTTCCCGAATGAGCCAGAAGCTGAAGAATTTTGGAGGTTTTGTAGTTGTTAGCTCTTGTAAAACTACTTACCTTTAGTAAGATCAGGTACTACTTATGCTGCAATAATAGAACCGTTTCTAATGATTTCTAATCTAAACAGAATATTTAAACTGTCTTGGCACTTCACAACATAAATTGATCTGTTCATTTTTAAAAAAAATGTTCAACTTCCTGAAATCTTCATTTTCTAAGGCTGCAATTTGTGTTTGGTCTCTGCCCACAGGCCACTGTTTAAATGAAGGGCGTGAAAGTGTTGGAGTTGCAACAGGAAAGCGTTTTATGTTCTCCTCTGGCATGTGGTCACTCGAACTTGTGTCAGATTTGAGGTGGAGGCATCTGGACACAAGCGAGGCGTCTGTCACAGCGGATGTTCCTGGCAGAAGCAGCCGTGGTTTGTCTGTTACTTTTTGAGGCACAGGAACGAACAAYTCAGTCTTGTATCACGCTGCCTGTCGTAGTCTCTGTTCCCTCTTGCACTTCTCTGATCTTGGGCAGAGATTCTGTGCTCAGACTTGCTTGGCTTTGTTACCTCGTTCYGGGTGCGTGAAGGGCTCCTCTTTTTGCTAAACTAGCAATCTTTGGATCTGTGGGGTAACTCACCTCTAAAACCCAACTGTTTCGTAGGCTGCAGCTGAACTTGATAGATCTTGATAGAGGAAACAGACTGGTAGATGTCAGGACTTACGGATACTTGTCTCAGTTGTTTTACTCCCTGTGTTGTAATTTTTATCAAGGATTGTTCCGTGTGTTCGTTGCGAGATACGGGAGAGGCAGCCTGCCTGACCTGGCTGTTGCGTGGGACTCTCCCAAACTCGCTACCACCTAATAAACTCATTGAAGGCTCAAAATACTCCTGCTCTATAAAGACTGATTAGAAACTTAAAATTCCCCTTTAAAGAGAAACRGAACCAAGATTTAAGGTACATATGTTTTAGTCCTTAGTCTGTCGTTTTTCCATCTTCTAGTGAGCACGCAGAGTCACAGGTTGTTTGCTACTCAAGTTTCRGTGTTTTCACCCAATATTCTCTGAACAGACAAACTTGCAGGCACAGAAGTTTGATAGTGGTAAATTTCTAAGAGAAGCCTCTGCTTTGGGTGGATTGGTCTTGCTGTGCCAAAGTAGGAACTCCTGAAGATTTGTATTTAATTCTAGATGATTAGTGAAACAGGTTAAGTCCAGGGTTGGCAGATGCAATTATCAAGCAGCACATATTACCTGGAGGTTATTTCTGAATCATCAGTTGTATGGATTGCGTGTTTGGGAGTAGAGGGGGATATGGAGGAAAAAGTCCTGCCACTTTGGGCATTATTTGGTACTTTAATTCACTTAATTTGAGGTGTGCGTCTGTTCCTTTCATGGCAGAGGATGCGGTTCAGGAGATCAGAAGCAGGCATGAGGTACCTGGAGCGCTTGGTGGGGCTGCTTCCCACGAGCTGGTGCTTTATGACGTGGAGTGTGCTTCTTTAAACAATTCTGCTGAGTATTTTTGACATCTGGRGCCTTGGTATGCTTGTGTAGCTGGTGTTCTTTCCTCTGACCATATTCTGCAAGCTATAATTTAGTGTCAGTCTTCTGGGAACCAGGTTTTAAGCTTTTAGCATTGGACAATAATTACTGTGCTGTTAAGAGACTGGATTGGGGCAGGGGTCCTCAGAGCCAAACTGCAGGCAGTCTGGCTGCCAACTTCTCTGCTACCCCCAGAGCTGTGGTCGGCTCGCTTAGCCGGTGCTCAGGAAGGAATTGTGATCTGTCAGAGGAGGCCCTTGAGTCCTGTCGACCTTCCTGAAAGCAAGAGGAGTGCGAGCTCCTTGCATTTTTATTCCAATCCTTTTTCTTTCCCTAGCGCCCTCCTGCCGTAGTAAAGCAGACTGTAGGAAGTGTTTTATTCTTGAAGCTGTAAAATTTCACTCTGCATGTGCTGTGGTAAAGCCTTCCAGACTGGCTGAAGGCTTCAGTCTATTTGTAAGTTCATATTAGCTACAGGCTGACCTCAGATCCACTGCAGCCCTGGAAATTCAACTATGTGAGCAAAAGAGACCCTGGCAAACCTATGCCTGTGCTCGTGCCCCAGCTGGGGAAGCTATTGCAGTTGGTCGTATGCTGCACAGCTTTGCTGAGATCTGATCATCTGGCAGGAGTCTGAGCTTATGTTGCTATGAAGGCAGTATGCTGGTGCAGTTTTGAGGATGAGGAGGAAAAAAAAAAAAAGACTTGTTTGTGAAGATGATCTGATCTTTCTTCAGCTTTCATTGCATTTCCTTTTGAAGGAGGGCTTTCCTGACTTGTGCCACAGTAAATACAAACAAAATCAGCGGGACGTGAGCCTGGGCTCCAGGAACATCTAGCATTCATCTTTCTAATCAGTGCCAGGAGTGGCGAAGGTGTTCTTTGCATCTGAAACTTCAGAGTCCTTTATTATTTGCCTAATACCCTGTAGGGAAAGAGAGTCAGAGCGGGAGAAATGAACAGCTGCCTGCAACCCTCTCTGCATCTTGCATAGTTTTGGCTGGCCAAGGAGAAATTGTCCTTCAAAGTGATTTTGCTGGAAGGAGAATTTGTCACCTTTTGTTCTGCTCCTTACCTCCCCTTCAGTGACGGTTCTGGCAGAACAGCCCCTCGGATGTGGAAACCGGCGGCCTTTGCCTTGCCCTCACCTGGGAAGCTCGGGTCTGTCTCCAGGCAGGAGCGAGCCCTTCGCCCGCGTGCTCAGTGCCGCCGCCAGCCCCGGCTGCTGCGGGGCTCGGTGTGCCGCGGGGCAGGCAAAGCCAGCGCTGGGAAGGGGAGTCCAGGGCCTCGCGGCGCTTTCGCGGGGTGTCGCACCGGAGGCATCGTGACCGCTGTCAGCGAGGGCTGGGGGGAGCGCTTGGTGCGGCTTTTCCGATCGCCTCCCGCGGCCTTGCTGGCGTGCCTGGGCGGTAGCCCGCTGCTCGCTTTCCTGCCTCTGTTTCTTTCCGTAACCAGGTAACTCTGGAGTCCGCAGGCCAGCGCTGGCTCGCGCCAGAGCCAGGGTTTGCTGGCAGCGTGGCTGGATTTGGGGGTGCAGAAAACTCCCCGTGGTCCTTCTCACTGCCGCGAGGATTGTAGCTCTAGGAAGCATGAACAAAACTCACCCCCAGGTATAATCTGTCTCTTTGGAAAAATCATACATGCAACTATTTCCTGAAGTGTATATATTCCTGGCAGTGTTGTTTGTGCAGTGTCTTTAGTGCTTGTTTCTGGGAGATTGCTAGTTGTTTCTACTTAACCTAATTTGATATAAAAGCAAAATATTGTTAATAAGTGATGGAGTTGAATTAGTGCTTGTTTTATGAATGAGTGACTGAGATTTAAAAGGTAATTTAATTGCTTTATGAATCAAATCTGTGCCAAGTTTTCAGTGAAGCATTTTTTTGTTTGTATATAAAGAATAACAAAAGGTATCATATATTCCTGTGTAAGATGACAAACACTTAAAAGACATAAATTGCATGATTACCGTGTGCTGCTTCTGTAAACAGTGTGTTTTATTCCTTTACTTCTAGAGAAGCGTTCATGTAGCTACTTTTGATTCAATGAAGTCTTTCTCTGAAGAAAGAGGTAATGAATAAAATGTGTGACTTAATATTTTTACTGTTGAAGTGTAAATCAATAGAAACAATCTCTCTGCCTATAAATAGATTAAATCTGTATAGGTAAAATATAAGTTCTGTTTATGATCTATTGAGATTTTTTTTTTTTTTTTTTTTTTTTTTTTTTTTTTTTTTTTTTGTAGTGAAATATCCAAAGTATAAAATTTAATAGATTTAAGGTACTTGTTGCTGGCCTGGAGTTGGCAGTCTTACAAGATTGTATAGTAGCATGATATGTAATCTTTGGGTACTGAAAAGGCTCTAAATGAACATCCACGCTTTCTGGATGTTTACTACATATTTTTAAGAGCCAAGCTTCCTCAGCTCCTGTCCATTTTAAGAGTAAGAAGATGAGATCAAATGCAGTCAGTAGCAAACCTGTATATCAGGTTGCAACAGCGTTTCATCACTCCATTATTTTTCTTATGTCTGTTTGCAGCTGTTCTGCTTTGTGGTCAAAGGTATTGCCTTGTAGGTGCAGATACCCGTAGTTCACCCCGATCTTTTAAGCCGAAATGTTCTGTGTTGATTCCTGTTTGGGCATGAAGGAGGGTATGGCTGTGCAGCCGAATCCCTGTGCAGTGGAGCCGGAGGCTGTGTCTTTACTTACGTTTGCGAACYGCAGAGCGGACAGTTAAGGTCTATTGCAACCTTTTGGTCAAAGCTCTTTATGTTCAAAATACAAAGAATCGGTTTGTGCATATGAGGCCGTCATAAGTGATGGGTTACACAGTTGCAGGTATTTTTTAGATGATCAAACTCATTTCTTTTTCCTGTTATTCTAGAAACACATAGGAATCCCAGAAAACACTGTGCTGGGTTTCCCGCGAAGCCCTGCTGGCGCAGGGGGCTGAGATCAGGCTAGCTGATCAGCTTTGCCCTTATTTGTGCCGCTTTTGTGTTGCAATAACTGTGGTTTTGGCCTTTCACTTCCGGATTTTGCTTGATTTAGGTACGTGACTTTCTTAAGGTTAGGCTCCCTGGAAGTTGTTGCCCCTTTTAACCCGGAGACGTCTGCAGTCGTTGGGGAGGAGAAGAGCTGCTCTGCAACCAGTTCTCACTGTTCTGAACTGCTGGTTGGGACCGACAGTCCTGGTCGGAGCAGAAAACCTTGGGGCTGCGCAATGAAATCGGCCTCTGGAGTGTTTTGCCTTGGGCTCTAGGACCCTCCCAAGCCACCGCCAGCCAGCTCTGTTACCTGCTTTGTGTTTCATCTGCTCTCCCCTGTAGGAACAGCATTACCGGCTCGCGGCGTGCAGCTGGGGAGCGGCGCTCCTCGCCCTGCTCTCCTCGAGTGCTTTGGTGCAGGAGGTGCTGCAGTCGGCCCGAACGGCGCTCCGTCGCCCCGAATCGTTTCCCCGGTTCGGCCGGGCTGTGGGGGGCGGCCCCCCGCGCGGCGGCGCCTCCGTGGCGCCCACCTCCTCGCGGTGCCGAGCAGGGGCTCCCGCGGCGTTTCGCTCCCGTGGTGCCGCAGCAGAGCCGCGAGCTCTCCGGCCGAGGCGCTGCGTCCTCGCTTTCCGTCCCGCTGCACGCTGCGCCCTCCTCGGCGGAGGCGTTTCACACCGCCAGTCCCGCGCGCGGAGGCCCCCGAAACGTCACCCTCGTGGTTTCCCACGCCGTTCCCTCCGCGAAAYGCCCCGGCCCTGCCGGGAGCCTTTCCCAGCTCTTGCTCGCTTGCCTCCCGACAGCCCGCCGCCGGCCCTGCGCGGGCTGCACCCGGAGGCGCGTCTGCCTCGCCGCCGCCGCGCTGCTCGTCCTCGCCGCGGCTGTCGTGGGCTCGGCGGTCGTGCTGGGGCTCCTGCCACGCGCGCCAGGTTGGTCTCCCGAGGTTGGTGTTTTTTTCTGACGAGTAAGAGGTGGGCGGGAAGTGGCCGGGGCTGATCGGGGCTGCGTCGGCTCCGGGCAGCCCGAGTCGGCGCGGTGCATTGCTCTGCTCCAGGTCTCTGCTCCGTGGGACTGCAGTAAGCCTGGGTGGTGCAGTCATGTTTTAGACCRCTGTAAAGCGATTGGAGATGAGTTCTGGCCCCTGGTTATCTCCAGAATGACAAATTTCTGAGATCTCCCTCCTTGTTGATCTGTTCTTCGTACTGCGTGTGAACATGAAAATGTCTGRAAATAAACTATTTCTCGGTTTGCCTTCAGTGAACCGTTTCTGTGCAGCCTCTAATAACCGGACAGGCTTCTTGTGCGACGACAGAGTGACTTGTGTCCCAGCCAGCCAGGTCTGCAACAGAATCCCGAACTGCAGGAGTGGAGAGGATGAGCAGGAGAAGCTCTGCGGTGAGCAGTTCTGTTGTGATCCTCCTCTCCAGTGATGCTCTTCCTGAAGCGAGCCAGCTCCTCGGAGCACCTGCGTGTCCCCGTAGTCCTGCTCCTTGTTTCGGGCTTCGTGCGTGAGCAAGATAAACCTGGGCCGTTTTGTCTAGGCTCTAGGGTCGCTGTTTCAGCAGATACGTCTGCGCCCTGCGGAGTTCAGCGTGTTTCTCGTGTGTCTGGTTTTGTAGATGACTTGCCCAGTAGCCTACCAGGATACCTGGTTTTCCGCTGCGGTAACCCTGCRTACTGGATTTACGCTGATCAGAGGTGTAATGGGATGAATGACTGTGGGGACTGCTCTGACGAGATGGAGAGCTGTAAGTCTGTGTTCTCGCTACCACTAGGCAAAAGATCTTCTCTACTGATTGACTGAAAGAGCATTTTAAGGGCATGGAGCTCACTGATAGTGTTGGAAAATGCCACCTTTGAGACTGGTGTCATCCTCTAATACATGAAATAGCTAGGACATTAGCACGAAGCATGYGGGCTCCTTCATGTTAACTGTCAATGACAGCCAAAGACTAGAGCTGAGATCCTATGGCTTCCTCTCCACCAAGCCCACTGCTTGTGAGATTATGCTGTTTAGCAGCCATCTGCTCAGCATGTGTAATTATGACCATCAAATTAACCTCTACTACCAGCAGCTGAGAGGGGCAAAGCTCCAAACTTTGTTCCCAGCCCCCCCCAAGCTGCTCCTTCTCTGTGACTTGCTGACTACAGAACAATTTTTTTCCTGATGCATAACTGTTGCCAGCAACAAGAATTCAGAAGTAGCTATTGAGCCTTGGTCAGGAGATGGATAATGTCTAAGGGCCAAGGAGAACTGAGTGCACCTGTGTGAGTAAAGTGAACAGTTTCAAAGCTGYCTGCAGCACTGCGATGCACCTTTCACTGAAATGGGCAGCAGACTTGTGCCTAAACCACTCACGTGGTTTTGAACCTTAGTCGAGACCTGTGCGCATCAGCAGCTTTCTTGAGAATAGTAGTGAGTGGAGGGGGTTGTTGGGTTGTTTTTAAATACAGCTAATCATTCTTCCTAGCATGGCATGTCTGCCACAGAAGTCATGAAAATGTCGCGCTCCCTGATTGTCTTCTAGAAGYAGCATCTAAGTGAGCATCCTCTGTGCGGGTTCACAGATGCAGGGTTATCAGCAGTGGCTATTCAGTACTTGTCAAGGGGCAAAACGATGTATCTATGTACACTACTGTAAGAAAGAAGATAAGTGGTCAGTGCAACAGAAACATCTCTGATCCCAATTTTTCCTCCCTCTCAGTGGCTGCCTGCCCCGCTTGTGGGCCTGAGTGGTGGAGCTGCACTCCTGTGCTCTATGAGTATTGCACCTGCATCCCAAAGAGACTATGCCGGGACAGCATCCAGCACTGTGCAAGTTGGTCTGATGAGTATATCTGCAAACCATGAAGTCTTGGTGCCAAGAAATGTTGGATACCACAGGGCACATTCTGCATTGTCACCTTTAAACCTTGTTGTTCTCCTGCTTTGCCACTGACTCTTGAAGCTCTAACCTGAGCACAACGTGATCAGTTCTCTGATCAGCATGCAGCAACACTGAAAAGGGACAGAAATGCTGTGCTTTCAATACATGGTAGCCAATGCTGCAGACTAGACATGAATTTTGGGACACCTTCACAGGTCATGTGAAAGTGAATCTTTCCTACATGCCTTGCAGGTAATGTCTTGCAGGCAGGAGGTCATACAGTGGACGCCTCTGGCTTTCTGTTATTTCCAGCCTTGCTTTCTGCTCCATTCTTCTCGTACATCTGGGCTTTTGGGGGCCTGCAGGATCTTGGTCTGCTCCTGAGGAGCATCTTTGTACCTACTAGGAGACTGAGGGACCAGGCAGAACCATCCCAATGCCTAGATCCAGCTACTGGGCCTCTGACAATTAGCTGCGAACTGATAAGAGAACAAGATCTCAAGAGCTGAGACTCTCTCTGTGGCCAGGGTGAGTTGCAGCTCTTGTTCACTCTACTTCCCTTTTGGAAGAGGCAGTAACGTTCCACCTTTTAGCGTGTGCTGTGGTCACTTCATCACGGATCATGAAGGATGCTGGAGAGACAAAGCACTCAGTACAGTTTTGGCCCTCTTGCAGACCTTCAAGGAGAGRAAAGAAATGAGGAAACAGGAGTGATGACGGTTGTTTACTCTCTTTACAAATCCTCTTCCTTTATGGCATAGACAAGGAAGACCGTCACCATGAAAGACGAGGTTTCCTTAGCATCTTCAAAGCTCCCAGCTCTGTGAAACTGGGTTGCGCAGACCCTGTGCTCTTCATGAAGTTTAAAAACGTGCCAGTTCTGCAGTGTTTGATAAGCTTCAGTTGCTGCAGAACTATTTCTAAATGGAAATGGGGAGGGAGGATTTTAAAATATAACTTTAAAATAGGCAACACTGATTCAGTACATCAGCTAGTTGCATGCAGGCTGGAGACTGTTCRTGAGCCGCTGCCAGTGCAGGGGCTGTGTCTAGCTAACCTGAGCTGAGGTGTTTCTCCTGCGTTGAAATGCTGGTGCCTTTGAAGGGAATTAGATGAAGGGACTGTAAGGTGCATTGAGGCTTATCCTGAACAGCAAATCAGGTGGAGTCGAGTGGCACGAGCCTTTCTAGCCCTGAGTTGCTCAATTACTGTGCGAGTAGAGCAGGATCGCAGGATCCTTCCAAGCAGTCCGCAGGATTAAGATACGGACATGCCATTGAAATTTAAGGAAGATGTGGTCTTTTTCTGTTCCTTTAAAAAATTTGTGTGTCTAAAACATCATATCTGAGAACCAGATTTACTGTGAGTGTGCTTATTTTCCTAGGTCCAAAATAAACTTCAGGCAGTGTTCTTCCTACCACCAAACCAGGTCATATATCTTTAAACATAAAACCAGTTCACTGATTTCTTCTCTGTCCTGTGATCTGAAACTTGACATGTCACCATGACTTGTATAAACTGTGAATGTTTGTTCTAATTTGTAACTGGGATACAGCTGTAGATCTGAAAGCTCTTTTAAAAATATTTTACTGTATTCTGACTCATACTTCATCTAAAATGAGATGGTAAATCTCTGCATAATGGAACAGTTACTATGGGAGGCTTTTAAATCTATATTTAATTACCTGCTTTCTTTCATACCTGGCTAGGATGGATGTCTCGCTTTCTCTGGGTCTGTTAGACAGTACTGCAGTGTATTTAGCGCTGGAGCTCAGAAGAGAGGTTGAGTTTTGTAAGTAAACACTTCTCACTTTCAAGCTTCTAGTCTCAATCAAATGAAAGAGATGTGTATATTTTTACTAGAAAATCCCAGTCACTCAACATTTCAACAAAGCTGATTTTGGGTTGTTAAATAAAGCCTGGTTTGTTGTAATCACTGTGTTGCTCTTGTTACCCCCAAAGTATGTTTTGTGGCAATCGATGAGGGAGTTTTGCAGCATTTCTTAGGATGAGCTCATGAAGGGAAGATTCAGAGGCAGCACTATTGAGTCAGCCTCTCTTCCCCCCCCTCCAAGAACAAGAGCTGTTTCAGGCTGGTTCAGCTATGGACTCTTTGCCTGTTAGGTTTGAAGTGCAAAGGTGGGTAATGAGCTTTCCCCCCAGGGAAGGCGCAAGCGAGCGAGACTGCTGCACACTTCTAAGGGGCAGCAGTCAAAGACGGATGGGAGAGGAGGAATCTTCCCCCTTGAGAGGGGCAATTTATGGGCAAACCCATTGCAAGAACACACCAGAGCCTGTGTGACCTACTGAAAAAAGGTTGGCCGTGTATGTAGGTTAACAGCAAGGACTGAGCTAAGCTGTTAAAGGGAACAGAAATCCTCGTGCTTAGCATAGAGACCAGCCAGTATGGTTAGGAAAGAATTTGCCCTGCATCAGGGATGTTGTGCTGGCCAYGTCTTTCCAGAGCCTCCGATGTTTGTTGTGGTTGGGAAAAGGACGTTGTGCTATGGCTATGGCTGGGCTGACCCCTGTGGCAATTGCTGTATTCCTTCCACCAGTCGGCTAGTAGTGTCATTGCAGTAGCTCCCTTCCACCAAGTTTCAAGATGCTTCTGAAGATCAACRAGAAAGGGACAAGGAGTGCAAGATGTGAGAATGCACCTAGAACTTAGCAGTTACCTGCAGGGTAATGCTCCACAGTTGCKCTCCAGCTGATGTCCACAAGTCAGGACCCAGTGAGTGCTCCTGGGGACCAGTGGGTGCAGCCAGACTGTGACCTCCAGGACCAGTAGGAGGATCCAGGGAGGTATCCTGCTCTGGATGTACATCTGTGGTGAGGCTAGCCAAGAGAGAGAAGGGAGGCAACAGCCTGTGGGAGCAAGTTCACAGCACCACCCCATGCTGGGAAGTCAGCCTGGCAACAGCAAGAGATGCAGCAGGCAGTTCAACCAGGCTCTTGGTTAAGTGTATGTATTTCAGACTAAGTCATCTTTGGTCCTTTTTTTTTTTTTTTTTTTTTTCACTGCCTTGTTTCCTTGTCAGCAGAATGAGGTTGTGTGTCTTAACAAGGGTTTTCTTCAATGAGATGAGTGGGTYGATGGATMCAATACAGCTGTGTTTTGTCTTCCTGGTCAGATTAGCAGGTTGTCACAGTCACAGAAAGGTTAGAAAAAGAAATCCACGGTGGCTGCTGAGCCAAAAGTCAGTTCTAGGGAGAGAGTTATACTTGAATGTCATGGTGGATGTCTTCCCTGTTGAGAAGCTGCTTTGCTAAGCCCAGTTGTTTTCTTGGAACAGGGCTGATGCAGTCTTCAGTGGAAGGTATTAATTGCCTGAGTTTCTGGGAGGAAAAATAGGGCTTGAAGAGAGTGTGCCTGTTTTGTAGTCCTTCTGAGGAAACTTCAGCAATAAAAAAATAAGAGAGACCTTTCAAGGTGAAGCTCCTTTGCTTGGCATCTGTATGAATTCCAAGGATGTGCTGCTTTTCTTGCTGCTTAAGTATGACAAACAACTGTGTAAAAGGAAGATACCCTCTAGATAAGCACTGGTACAGGAAACCTGTAGTAAACTCTTGTGCCTTAACAGGCACAGTGAAATGAGTGGTTCTTCCCAGTGCTTGTGGGTACAATGTACCTCAGTTTTGAATTAATTATTGCCCTGCGTGTTTTCAAGGGCAAATAAATCTAGTGTTACAGCTGTATTCTTGGCTTTAGATAGACTGACACAGAATGATGCTGAGTACCTAGGTCTGTTGTAGGGGTATATACGTATCAGTGAACATTCATCTGAATGCTTTTAGATGGTGAAATATAGGTAGGATACTGCAGACATGCATGGGCACTGAAAACCGGTTGTAAACCACAGAAGACTCTAAAATCAGGTGAACTTGCTTTTAAGTGAGAGTATATTACCACTGCATGCTTTAATCTCTACAGTAACCCAGTTTCAGCTCTCATTTCCCAGGTTAAAAGGAAGGCGATAAGGGGCTTTTGTTCTACTTTGTACTTCTGCAATAACTATGTTACTTAAGGGTTACTGTCTCTCTGCCTCCCTCTCACCAGGGCCTGTGCTTATCCTGTTTGCTGCCTCCCTCTGAGAGCCCAGCCCTGAACTTCCAGGGCGAGGTTTATATACTCCCAGGGCTATTACAGTCCTGCTGCACTTCACAAACACAGCGTAGCTGTGCTTGCTGTCCCAATGACAGCTTTAGGCCGAGTACCACGGCACCTAGAACCTTTTCAGCATTAACAAAACCAAACCCCTCTACCCTGCTCCTCTGACTTAAAATGATTAGTCTCCCCTCCTTGAGGAAGCAAGAGAATCACATGGAATCACAGAATGGTTGAGGTCGGAAGGGACCTCTGGAGATCATATAGTCCAATTTCCCACCTCAAGCAGGGTCACCTTGAGCACACTGGACAGGATCACGTCCAGGCAGGTTTTGAGTATCTCCAGAGAAGGAGGAGTGATAGGACCAACTATTTTTCTGAACTATATCTTCGTCAGAAGAATTACTTAAGGATGACAACAAAAAACTTTATTTTAAAAATCATTATGTATTCAAAATATACAGTAGTATCATTATCCTTCTTGACTTTACCCCCCCTCCCCCCAAGCATAAGCAACTCACTAGTATACACAGCAAAGAGACTTAACAATGCTGGTCTCCTTTATGTCACTCCCTCTCGATATGTTTAAATTCTGTCATCAGCAAGAAAACAAACAAAGACTCACTTCTTTCTGAGTCAGTAGGTATTTAACAAATCCCAGTCTTCCACAGTGAGGCACAGATGCTTCTGTTTGGAAGTCCTTTCTCTCTCTTGTTCTGCCAAAGCTCTTTTTTTACTGTTCTTCAATTCATGGCTGCCTGCAACCTCCCTTTTCAAAGGTAAATAGCAATTTTGATTTTGTTCCTTATAAAACTGCAAGTTTACAGAAGTTTTTGTTTCTGCCTCCACCAACTTGCATTTGACCACTTCCTCTATTCTGTGTGTTTTGCCATCTACAGGAGAAAAAAAAAGATCAAGTTTAGATTTGGACAAAACAAAATTGTCCTGAAAAATGCATATTTGTGTTGCAAATTGCTTTGACCATGCCAGCCTGGAATGCAAACTCTTTTGCTGAACTATAAATAGGGAAAAGAACACTTCTACTTTGTACTCAGAAATTTAAGGAGATTTTTTTTTTATTGCTTAAATAACAAAATTCTGTTACTAAATGTGGCCTTAGGACTCTTCTCATGTTGTCTAAGGGTTATCCACATATCTAACAAATGAAGAAAACCCAACACATTGTAATAAATCTCCACAGATGTCTTAAGTTGCACATCTGAGATGCTATTTATGCTAAAAAAAAAATGCATGAAAAGATTTCCTGTAGAAAATGAGTAAGCTACTTGGTCCCTATGCAGTACGTACAGAAGCGCAAAGCTGCTGTTCTGGATTGCAGATTTTCCTGCGGCTTGATGGACTCCATAACTGCTTGCTCCCACTGCAGAACTGTCTGAAATGAAATTGAAAGAGTTAAAAATGCTTTAAAAAGCTTGTAGCTATACCTTTGGAAACAACCCTATCCCTTATTCCTTACTCTTCAGTGACTTCATACTACACAAGAACAATTTCTAGAGAATAAAATAGATCTAAAAATCACGTACCTGCTCTGCCCATCCCTCTGTTTTGCAGTTACTATGATCAAATTCTTTCAGAGGCACTTTTGAATGAACAAGACCTATCTGTGTCTGGATCCGCTTAATGACTGCATTAACATCCTAGTGAAAAGAGAAAACAAAGCAGTAAGTGGGGAAGGACATCTGGACATTTGCTTGTCCAATAAACTTGCACAGAAGCTGCACTTTACCTTGAGACCTGTTCCAGAAATATCCAAACAATTCAACTTCTTGAAAGAAAGGAGGTATCCAATTCCCACATCTGTAATTTTAGGGTTACCTATAAAATCAAGTAAAGTTAGCTAAGTTGCAGGATATGGAGAAAGATGGTCGAAACTATTTCTTTCGAAAGCTAATGTTTAAACAAGGGTTTTTGGGGGGCCATTCTGTAATATGCTTCATGTTTTGAAAGTGAATCAATTTTTTTTCCTCTATCACAATACGAGTTTTATAACAGCTCTGCTCAAACTATTCCAAATATTTATATAAGTAGTAGTAGACATTTGTTGAATGCATGCTATGGCAAACTTTCCAGAATGAAAAGGATGTATCAGTTTTGAGGCATGACTTTTAAAATCATTTTGACCAATACATAAACAGACACATAAGCAGAGTTTCCAAAAGCACTCTAGAAAAAGTTACTTTTCAAGAAACTGCAGGGGTTGCAAAYTCAAGCACCTAATGAAGGTTACTTAAATAACTTTAACTGGGATGCCTTTGTGCAGTTATCACAGTACAGTTGCTAGTTATATACTAATTTTTCTGCCCCCAAAATATCCTGTTGCTTTCCAGGAAAAGAATGAATGGTATAGTAGAAAATGTAATAAAAGTTTATATGTCTAACAGTCAAACAAAAAATTAACTATCACAGAAGATGGTATCTCCATGCATTAAAAGTGACAGTTGTCAAACACTGTAAAAATTCAGTGTTTAGTCGCTTAATTGAAACAGAAATGGCTAATTTAACCTCTGTTTTGGATTGCACAGATAATCCTTTAAGCATTTTATTTATGCCAGCTAGGAGCTTGGCTCTGTTTCCCCTGCTTCACTGGTAAGAGACATTTCAATGGCAAGTGGCTGAGACTACAGGTACAACCTGTGGCTTCTGGAAGACTGGGTCCTGGGGTTGGTTATTTAGCTCATGGGAACTGCTAAATTGATCGTGTTCCTTCACTACTAAGGAGTTAGTCATTTAAAAGGACACAGCTTGCTTCTAATATTAAACTACAATGCACTTACAAGACAAATCTAATATCAAAAGATTCTCAAGTCCCTTTTTCAATACTCGTACTGGGGCTGTCATTCTGCGAAGGCCTGCATCTGATAAACAGTTGTCTTTCAGGAGAAGCCTTTTTACACTGAGAAGAGAAATACAAATCCATAGTTAATAGTCAATTTTTTTAAGACAGTTTTGCAGAATGTCTTAATTCTGTGTCAAAAGCCTGGGCTCTTCCTGTGCCAAACCTTCAGTCTGGTAGTTAGTATTAATAAAAAATATCAAACAAGAAGCCTGTTTGGGTAGGACCAACATTTTTATGTTCTCTTTGCTAGCTCAATAGATGCAGTTACTCAACTAGCTATTCCCAGAGCTTCAATGACAAACCAATCTTAGAGCACAAGCAGTAGCTAACAGACTTTTTTTTTTTAATAAATGAAGCTATTAACTCAACATTGCCAATCTCAGCRTGACTCAAACTAAAAAGAGAAAAATACTTGGCAAAATGAGATAGGACATATTTGGTAAGAGTTATGGCAATGATATTTAAGCATGCAGTGAGCTGTTATTTTGAAACAGATGAACAATCTCACAAAAAAAATACGATTAAAACATTTTTTCAGAGCGCTTCCAAGACAAAATGTTGACTCATAATGCAGCAAAGTCTTATGGTAACATAGTATCTGTTAATTAGCAAGCAATTATCCTGCCTATTGATTTCCACAGTTTTCTACCTGTCACTCTTTAATATCAGTCCAAATTACATAATTATTTTATAAATTTCATTTAACACAACATTTAACTGAGTGCCTGCAGCAATCATCATGTGGCATGTTGGTTTGGTTAAAAATCTGGCTGATAAACTTCACCAAAAACAGTAAATAAAAGTCTAAAGCTGTTAGAAATGCTTAAGATGCATTTTTAACACAGACAATGGAAATTATAAAAATCTGATTCAAAAGCATGAGACGGTACATTTGTATTTCTGTATTTGCATATTTGTAGGATCTTTTGAGATTTAGATTTTGCTGTTTGTGTAAATTCTTTATCTCAAGAACAGATTTTATGAAAGAACCAAAATATTCAAACTTGTATGTTGTTGCCTGTGAAACTTTCCTCTAGAATTGCAGCCTGCTTCTTTGAATTGCTTAGTGATGGGGAAAGAAAATATCATTATCAATTATATCAGTACCTAGACAGAGCTTCTTTAGTGAGATGTTCTAGCAGTTCATGCTCATCTCCAAGTTTACAACAGGAAAGATCCAAACAAGTCAGCTCCCGGAAASACTTAATTTCTTCTAGCTTTTCAGAGATAACCAGGTATCTGTGAAGTGCAAAAAGCCATTCACGTTCAGACACGTGTACGAAGGGTCCTAGATCCTCATCTGTCATTAGTATACTGTAGTCATTTCACATTAATACATATGCGAAAATTGCCAGAAATTAGCTAGCTGTCCTAACTGCATTTCCATGCTGCAGGCTGCACACAACACATCCGAGTACCCARCCTTCTACTTGAATCAGCACCGTGGTTCTGCTTTGACTCAAACTACTGGACTAAGAATAATACATCAACTTGCAAACRCTGCTGTTCAGGATTTCTTTACAGATTATTTCAAAATAAAGTAGGCTGTACATTCTAGTTTATCTTAAAACAACTTCTCAAACTGTTGTTCTTCAGTATCTCAGTGTGTGAACAAGACTACATTTATCCAGTGTTAGAATCTACTCCAAATGCAGCAGCATTCCTTGCCAAAGGGTAAAATTTATTTTTTACACCGGCAAGTAAAATACTTCACTAGAGACAAGTATCTTACAGAACACCTGCAGGACTCTAACTAGAGCTGTGACTACACCGCTGGTAACAGTTACTCAGCAGATTATTTTTTTCGCTGGTTTGGTTCCCTGGTCTGATTCACTCTGCAGCCACATCTGTGCTGGAACTAWTCAGTAGGTGGTTCAGAGATGGGAACAGACCATTGAAGAATGGCATGCATAAATATGCACTAACACTGCTTGCGCTTATTAATCACTAACTTACTGATCTCCTGTATTTACATCCTATAGGCCTCATGGCAAGGTAGTCCCTGAGGACAACAGCTTCAGTGCTGAAATGAGATGCTCACAGACTCGCGCCCCCCCCAAAGCAGCACCTCTTTGCCCATCCAGTGAGGAGACCTGACTATTATTGCAAGTATAGCATATCAAACTACTCACCACATCCCTTCGTCATGTAATTCAGTTATGTGGAAGGCAGTATGTACAGCTGGAGTGCAAGAACATAGTTCCTTATGGATAATACTAAATCAGAAGGTGTGTGAAGAGAAGATCAGACTGTTCTAGACTTAAGATTAATCAGAAAATGCCTTAATATCTCTTTTCCTGGGTTTCAAAGATTTTATACTTAACACAGCTTCCTGTAATGGCACAAGAAGCCAGAGGTAACTTCATTCCTGAATTAGGCCCATAAAAAGTATTTGTACTAGAGAAAAAGGGATTAGGTTTAAGGGGACTAGGTATAAAGGATAAAACAAAGGATAACTGACCTTTGATCAAACATTTCTACTCTGCTCAAAACACCTCTGGCAATTCAGATGAATATGTCTGTGCTTTGATTTTAAACAGGATAAACCGTCCCTTTTTTAAAGTGTACAGACGGAAGACAGCCTGCTTATATTACTGAGAAAGACTTCAGTAGGAGCAAGGCTTTAAAAACATTTTTAAATTTGGCAAGTCTCTCTCATACTGAGAGAAAACAAAGACAGAAAAAATGGTGCTGGATTCTAATCGGAACAATCCCATTAAAGCGTGTTAAATATGGGGACAGATATCAAAATAAACTAAACTAAAACATATCTGTTTTCAAAGCCTATTATGAGACTATTTCTGCTGAGCTCTCCCCCCCCAAAAAAAATGAAATGGGACAGTAAGCTCAGAGTAAACAAACCTGGACTGTTTGTCAAGGTGTATTTTAAATGTATGGTCAGCTGAATACACTGAAATGCTTGTAAACAGCAATTACAAAAACATCCCATGAAGTATGAATGAGTCAAGGCTCAGGACACAATTAAAATTAGGCAGGGTCATACAGCACATGATTTTTTAAATTATTTTTGAGAGAAAATCATTTAATGGAAACCTTAAACATGTCTGCAAAAAGCACTAGCGGATGTTGGTGTTCGTTACTGGATGCACTTACCTATTCCGCAAACACAATGAGCATAGCACCAAACTGCCATATGCTTCCGTAAACTTTTGTAGCGCTCTCAGTCCTGTAACTGGTTCTGTGAACTTTTGCCTTGCTTCTGCAGCTGAAAATAGTTTTTCAGCAATCTGCTCTGGGAAACCAATCAATGAGTCAATGTGATCAACGTTGTCAGAAATATAACCCAGCACTAGGCTGAAGAGAGACTTGGCAGAGTATCGGAGGTTCCCCTCCTTAGTGTACGTGAAGATGAAGTGATCAGTCCTCTGCCTCCTTGCCCTATCATCCTCCCTGTTCATACAAAGTTCCACAGAGAATCCTCTGGAAAACAGTCTAAAAGATGTTGGTTTGGGGGAGACATTCTGTGTGTTGCCTGTACCCTGATTTACCATGTGCAGCTTCCCATTTTCACGCACATATATTGGCCCAGTATCCAAGTGGCGTTCTGAGTGGAGGCAGTAAGACATTCCCCTCGTCCAGGTCTGCAAAAACAAACCGGGAGACAGGTAAAGAATAGCCCCAAAGGAAAACGCTCCTTGGGAAAGCCCCAGACCCTGGCAGTCCTCCTCAACGCACTGCGCACACGCAGTCGTGCAACCCTGCAGGGCAAGGGTGGGGGGAGGGGGGGAGGGCAGGCTGCGGGTGGCAGCAGCGGGTGCCACAGCCATCCACCAGCCATGCAGTGCCGGGCAAGCGGGAGCGCAGGCTGGCAGGGACAGGAAGGGCCTTGGCACTGGCAGGGCCCCACCGCTCTGTGCTGGGCACCCTGCTGCCCAGGCTGCAAGGCGACCTGGGGGCTGTGGGGGAAGTGGGCCCCACAGTGTGGCCCTGGCTATGCCGCCTGCTGCGAGGAGGAGGAAGAGGAGGAGGRCTAATGGCGGCTGCAGCAGGCAATGGGGCCTGCTGGGGGGGTTCCCTCCCAGGCCTGGCTCCTGGGGGGCTGCAGGTGGGCAGGCTCCTGATGCCCCTTCCCCACCTAGCCCAGGTGGGGCCGGGCCTCCTGTCCCCCACCTGCAGCCCTGGCCTGGGGGCAGCGATGGGGACTTGTCTGGGGTGGGGGGAGGCT
>NW_028186390.1:1986550-2003315 GCF_003343005.1 Rhea americana
GAACGGGGCGCGCGGGCGCGCGGCGCGGGGGGACCCGTGCGCGGGTCGCTCCGGCGGCGCGGTTGCTAGGCAACGCCGCCGCCGCCTCCTCCTCCTCCTCCTCCTCGCCGCGGCGATGAAGGCCGCCGACTGGTGTCTGAGCTCCGCCGGGGCTGCCGTCGTGCTGGCCACCTCCAGCGACGAGCAGTACCCCGCCGAGAACATGGCGGACGGGTGAGCGCGGGCCGCGGGGGCGCCGCCGGCGGGGCGGGGGGGCTGAGCCAGGCCGGGGGCGGGGGGAGAATTGTTTAAAATATCCTCAATAGATTTGTTTTTTTTTTTTTAATCTTTTAATGTATCTGTCAAGGAAGTTACGAAGGAAAAACGGCAGTTTGTGCTTTTGTCTCCCCCGCAGGAGGTCAGAAACCTTTTGGACAACGACAGGAATGTTCCCCCAAGAATTCATTATTGGTTTTCCTACACGTGTAAAAATCAGCAAAGTCGCGATTCAGTGTTATTTAGGTAAGAATTCACGTGCTGCAGTGTATAACGCTAAAGCCTGTGCACATGTGTGTGTGTCTCCATATATTTGATTTTCACAGTTGCATCACGTTCCATAAGTAATCGTTTTGAACAAACTTATAAAGATCCAGCTTAACAAAACAGTAGACTCCTCAARTGCAAAGTTCTTCATAAATATTTTAGGAAAAAGATGGCAAATTCCCCTGCCCAYGCTTGTTTATTGTGTTATTACAATACTTCTGTCTTGAGTTTATCACTGAACGTTCTGTCACAAAGTGGTGGTGAAGCTAATGTAATGAACGGTACTACAATACTTACTGTTTATTTGTTTTTTTGAATGTTTTGATTTTATAATGCTGCAGAACAGAACTCTGTTAATTTTAGATTTTTAAATGGGAAAAACGTAAGCTGCAAGACAGAAAAGTGTATTGGGAGATCAGAGCAAGGAGTCAGGAGTTTGATTGTTAGTAGATGCTAAGCGAAAGAAACTAAAACTTCTCATTGTTTGCCCAACCTGGAAAATGCAGATGATGGTTATGTTAGTCCTAAACCCCTACATAAGCAAGAGAATGAATTAGTTAATGTTGATAAAATGCTTTGAAGATGAAAATTGATGTGATAAAGATCACTGTCGAGAAAAATCCTAATCCATATTGATATTTGAAATGTATGTATGTTTTAGTGCGGACTTTAAGGATTGAAAGAAGTGTATCTAAAGAGCCAGTAGATTTTGAACAGTGTATTGAAAAAGGTAAGATTCTGAATCTGAAGCAGCTGTGATTTTGTGGGAATTTTGTTGATCTCTATATTTGCTTATTCGCTTACTATTTCTAGATTTTTAGAACAATAAAGCTAGTGTTAGGTAAACGAGAAAGGATTCCAGTTGACTGTTCTTGTTATTAAGAGTAAGATAATTCATCAAAAATAAAACTTCCTAATGAAGCCTGAAATTTTAGTTTATAGAAAAACAAGCGAAGATAAGACAGGAGTGTATACACCAGCAGGATCTGAGAACAAGATCAGTCAAATTGTCACCCTCTGATGACATGGTCACCTCATGACCTAGACTTCTCTTGATAAGTTTAGATAGTATTAGTTAGTGTTTTGATTCTGTGTTTAATGGTAATCCCCGTTTGCCTGCAAAAATTGCTTATGGTATTATGCCATGAAGTAGTTTTTACAGTAACTTATTTACCTTTTTGCTTGAGTTGCCTGAATAATTTCAGTGGTGTGCTCTCTGAGGGAGAAACCACCATTTTTTGCATAACCAATGTTGGTTCCTTTGAACATCAARTGAAAATACTAACATACTGAAAAAAAGCTATATTTCCTGTCATTTACTTGATGCTATACAGTACCAT
This sequence comes from Rhea americana, assembly GCF_003343005.1. NCBI lineage: Eukaryota > Metazoa > Chordata > Aves > Rheiformes > Rheidae > Rhea > Rhea americana. Next base: position 1,988,413 of record NW_028186390.1, read on the forward strand.
TTTCCTGACTTAGATGGCAAATGATAARCTGAGGAACAATACACTTTCTTTTAATGTTTTAGTCTTTGACTAAATATACATACTGTGTGGAAAAAAAATCATGCATAGAAAATTGAGTTTGGATTTTAGTTAGGTTCCACTGAGCTATACAAATAAAACTAGCTTTTTATTTGTTATTGATATACTCCGTGATTTTTAGGTCAGTCATTTTTACTCCAGTCTGTTTGCTCTGTTACCAAGTGGGGCTTGATGATTATTTTATTAGATATTAATTGAACAGTCACTTTTAAATTAAGTTTATGAGGACTCATCATCTGGTATTTCTTTGGAGCTGTAAAATGTTGTATTAGGGCTAAGAGTATTACTTACACACTTGCTTTTATGTTCCAAAAATTAAAAGGAGACTTAYATGATATAGCACAATGCCATTTCCTGCCTTTTTTTAAATGTCCCTTGGGTGACATTTTATGAAGTAGAATACTGAGTTATATTTTTACATTGGGATATTGTAAAAAGTATTTTTCCTCTTTAATTACCTTGTAAAGGAAATTTTCTGTATGTAGTGTAAGTTCATGGCCCTTAAACTCTCATGAACGCTGAAGTCCAATGAAAACATTTTACAGCATTGCTCATTATTTGTTGAAAAATGTATTTTCTAGATTTGCAATACACAGAAGGAGAGCTTCAAACAGAAGAATTTCCAGTGAGTATTTCCAGTATACAGTAATAGTGTTTCATGGAATGGGATGTCTAGTCTAACTGGGGAGAAAGTATGAAGAGGAAAAAAAACAAAAAACAAAGAAATGTTTTTTATTATTATTGCTAGATTGATGTTAGACATAAGAATCTGTAGATCATCATATGAGTTTGCATATGCCTATTGCTTCTAAGTAGGTTGTAGCTCTTTCTAGAGGTGTGACAGTCTTTCCTTCCTCAGTTGTTGTCCTCAAGGCTGCATCATTTTGGTGGAGAGGGAAAGCCATTTTGAATCTAAAGAAGAATTTGGGTCAATGTATTTAGAGTTTGATTTGTTATGTGTAATTCGGAAATGGACACAGAAATATTTAGATCATGCTACCTAACAAATTTCTGCAAAAAGTGCTTGGTAGCTATGGTATTACAGTGCAGTAAAAAGAATGCAATAAAACTATTTTCTTTCTGTTTTACAGTTTCCTGATTTCCAAGCCACTTACTTGCGTTTCATCATCAAATCTGCTTTTGATCATTTTGTATCAGTGCACAGGGTGATGGCAGAGGGCACAGCAGAGAACGTTTAAGTCCAGGTTAAATTTGTACTTTAAAATATTTTGTAATGAATTTATATTTTGATATCTGTAGCACAGAAAATATTTATTATTAAAATCTTGTATTACGGTGTTTTTGGAAGATAGAGTATGTGTTCCCCACTGCTTTAATGTATGTAATGCAGTACTCTTGTTAATTGTAGTGCCCGCTGTCTAGTTTTACAATTTAGAGTGTAAACACTACTTTTTGCTTACCTCATAACACTTGAGCATAACTGAGTCCATTTAAATTATTGTATTTAGGTCAGGCTTTCTTAATACATGAATTAAAACTTGATTTTCTGTAAAGTGTTTCCCTTGCACTCTGAGTGAAACAGAGTGCCTCGTACATAAAGGTGAGGTATTATTTCCTATTGTAAAACAAGTCCTTCAGAAATTCTTTAATTGGTAATTTTTCTGATCAGTTAAAAATCAACTGTTAGAAATTAATAGGATTGATATATATTTTTGTTAATGCTTATAAATAACAAGGGGAGAAAAACTGAAACCATATGAAAATTTTTAATAGTTTTTAATAATTGCAGATTAATGACTTGTTTCTATAAATATTTTCTAARATCAGGTCACAGCCGTCTATACTTTATGCTATGACTGTCATAACAAATATTAATAGAAACAAACTTTAACAGAAATAGTCCTATTCAGAAGCCTTCTGAAGTCCATAAAAGCAAACATTTAGGAAAATTGTGTGTATACAAAATTAGTTAGTGTGAAAAAAAAGTTATTCATTGAGTTTCTTCATCCAGACAGCCTTTACTCTGAAGTCCTCTTATTTTCTTCTCTTACTTCATTTTTTCCAGGATGGCACGTATTTCCTGGGGGTGATAATTCCAAGGCCCTACTCCTCCCTGCAAAGGGAATAAAGTTACACAGTAATGTTAAAATGCACAGAAGTCATTTAGAGCAGGTGTGCTTGGGCTTCCTTTGCACGGCAGCTATTGCGTGAGAGATGGTGTATGCACAGGTCACACCCTGCTATAACTGGGACTGGGCCAATGTCATGATCCTGGAGCTGAGATGTGTTTCTGGATCTCGCAATTTAGACAAACCTATTTTTTTCTAAAGTGCCGGAGAACAAATATTTGAGCAGGACTGAGGCGTACATCAAATATGTACATTAAAAAGGCCCAGGCTGGTTTGGTTGCTAATGCTTTTCTCTGCAAAGTTAGTGAATTGTGAAATTATTAGCCATGAAACAGAATGAAATACTGACTGTTAAATAAAATGTAAGACACTCTGTACTTATTTTAAAATTTAAAAATCTGAATATATTGTGCTTGTTATTATCTTTTACCTTATAGATGACCTTCCCTCCTTGAAGTAGATATAATCTTTCTGGTAATGCAGCGTATTTTGAACTGCTCAGATTTTCCATTGTGTCTAAAACCACTGGACATAAAGGATTCTTTTCCTGAAGAAAYTGAGCAGCAGTTCTTCGATCTTCAAGGCTTCTGTGATTTTTAATAACAACATTGTTTTTAAAAGCCCATCCATCTAAAACAAATGAAAAGGATTTAGCAAGGAATATTTCCATTCTTAAACTCAATTTTTGAGTAGGTGTTTTTATATGTATATATATATATATATATATATATATATATATCTCACATCCGAAAATAGTGTTTAAAGAATACTAGAGTGTATTCCTATCACGAAAACTTGCCATGAAATCAAAGTTCTCCCTCAGAGTATGAGAGCAAAACAGCTTTTCAAAGAAAAGATTTCATTTTTTTTCCTAATTTGGGCAAACTGTATTTTCCCACTTGTCCTGAATTGAGAAATAGATGATATGTTTTAGCTGGTGTTTCCCCACATAAGTCGAGCTTAAAGAGATACCAGATGTGGGAAATGCACCACATCTGGATGAAGTTTATCAAAATTATTGGCATAGAGAAGTGGATTTTAAAATGCTAAGTAGTACTATTAGCTGATACCCATTCAGTTAGCACAGTTTCAACAATAGAACTGTTTGTTCTGCTTGATTCTACTCCTTAAGCCTATAAAAACAAATCTCAGATCTGTGAGAACCAAAACATTTGGGAAATGGTCCATCTCCGGTTTTCAAAAATCTAGAAGTACGTGTTTGCATACAACTATTCCTAATAAAAGAGAAACTAGTGGAARTTTTTGATAAATGACTTAGTTTCTAGCTATTGCTGAACTACCAAAGCAGCCCTAATTGTAAGAGTACTTGAAAACTGTAAATGGCACATTTTACAAAAGTGCCTTAATTTTCAGATAAAAATATGTGCCAATGCATTTTCTAAAATCCAATATAGTTAAAAGACTGTATACAGTTTGTTGCACCAAATCTTTCAAACTCAAGTCTGCGTCTGTCCTTGAGCCATACTAAAATTATTTTTACTAATTATACAGTTTTTTGAACACTTAATATATGCTGTTATCATAAACTTAAGTTCTATGAAATATTTACGCTTTATTTTTTTCCCCCAACAGCAGTTGCTAAGACTGGGAGGCAATTTTGTAAAGATCTAACTATGTGCGTTGCTTTACTTCACACAGATGAGTGTCTTCAGCAGGAGTCMCTTATTGTAAAATCGGATGTGTAAGTAAAAAATCTTTGCAGAATGAGGGACTTGCATTGTTTCCTAAATTTGTCATTGCCACTTTTGATTTTGGCAAGACTCCTTTTGTCTGCAGTTCCTTCCCTCGCTGATTCTTTTATTATTATTATTATTGAAGGGAATGATGTACATATAAAACTGATAGGCATTAAAATTGATATTTATACTGTACCTACTGCATGAGCTTCTTCAATGTAGATGATAAGGAAATCTGCTATAGAGCTGAAATCTTTGATGAGGTTGTTGAACTCATCAAATTTTAACATAAATGAAGGTCAAGTGCAGCTTCCAAAATTCAAGATTAGTGGTCGATTATCTGGAGGAAAAAAAAAAGGATACTGAATGTATAGTTAAATCTGTGGTGGTAGGAAGGACTGCATTAAAACACAGAACTGAGCCTCTGCCACAGATTTCTTAGGGGAGAATGGGTAAATCACTTATCTCAACTTCCTAGGAAGAAAGTTAGGGATATTCTAATTCTCAAGGTAGCAAAACAGGTGTATCACCATATTTCTATGCAAAAGAAGTGTAAAGATGCTTTCTTTTCCCTAGTTTGGTTCTGACCTGTTCAGGATCCAGTCCTGTAGCGAGCTTAACAAAGGAGAACTCTTTCCTATGTAAAGAGAATTAAAGGCAGAAGGCTCCATACAGGCATACAACTTCTCAATTCCTTATCGCAAGATTCAATTCTGAAGTTAGCAAAATTTAGGGATAGGAAACTGTTCTAATGTGGATATACACATTAGATATACAGCATGTAGCACATCACAACCTTCCTCCTCCCTGAGATCCGTAAGACAAAGGAACTTTCAAAATACTAAATATGATTTTTTTTAAGGGTAGTGTTTGGAAGAGCTGGGCATCTAAGCACAGGTTCTCAATTCCGCTTAATCTATTGGATGTATCTTGATTTTCAGAAGTGTCAGGTTTAGCTGATGTTCTAGCTGTGTTGAGTGGAAGCTGCAAACCTTTCAGTCATGCGTCACAGGCTTCCACATTTTCAATGCATCTTTGCAATTTCCTTCCCAAACAGAACTTCTGTTAAATATTTATTAAGCTAATGTTTCACAAGCCACTGACAAAAGTATTTATGCAGTTGCTTACAGATTAACACAACAAATGCCCACATGTGTTAGCTACAAGCTTCTGTTTGAAGTATTGCAAGGCCTTCTTAAGTGATTCTGAAGAAGTTCTCTTAAGAAATTCTTAAGAGAATTTCTAAGCACCTCTTTTAGTCTACGATCATGTAAAATTACCTGAAGTTTATTCAAGATCTTCCTTCTGTCTGGGCTTAGCTTCAAAAACCAGTGCTACAGTTCCACATCGTTAGAATCTAATACAGGTAGTACCTTCTTGTGAAATATTTATCTTTTTCCAAATATGCAACTTGATTTTATAGATATAAATAGATATATATGCATAAATATATTTTAAATAAAGTATTTTAAATTGGAAGAGTAGAGCTAGAGAAGGCTTTAATCACTCCCATGGGGATGAGAGACTGTCGTTTAATGATTAATTCTGCATTCTACAGAGATCTCAGTGGGGAGAATGGGCAAAGTGCAGTGCAGCTTCTGCTCTGTTTGTGATTCTACATTTAATCTGTAAATACATTGGGTGTTTTCTGGGCATTGGGTGTTTCTAGGTTAGCGTAAGGAGGCAGTGTGGGGACTTACTGTATGTACACAGAATGATAGCCAGTGTTCGTGAAACACTGTGGGTGGGTCTGATTCTATGTGTCTTCTTTCCCCATAAGAGATTATTATTTTGGCTTTCAGGAAAGAGGTATTTCCTGGCAGAGCCAATTTTTACAGGAGATTGATAAGCTTACTGGTTTTTAGTCATATTGTAGCCAGGAAGATAAACACGGGTTATTTTGGAAAACCAAGACACAGACACAAAYGTGCTTTATCTTGTCCATCAAATGAATGCTGTTAATCTGGTCGGACAGGCAGTCTCCAGTCCTGAATCTTTATGCCAGGCACTTGTCCCTGTTCCCTTAGCAGTGTGTTGTCCTCATTTGCCATTTTAGCAAACCAGACCCATCTACATGGCAGATTTACTGACCTTGCATGAAATCGAAGAGGTGACGAACTTCCCCGTTGACTGTCACCACCGGTGTGTTCGGAGCAGGATGCCCCTCATATGCTTCATCCTCCAGCCTTTTCCATTTCACTTTCAGTACAAAGAGTAAATAATTGAAGCTGAAAAAAGTTGGACCCCAGTTTTCATAGCTGAACTTTGGATTCTCATTCATCCTACTTTTTTCGCCCTGTTTTAGGATGTATCTCTTCATAGCTTTTGGGAACAATATCAGCAGCGTTTTACCAACAGCTACACATAAAGTAACATGCAAAAGAATCAAGATTTTATGTAGAAATACCCTGATACTGAACATTGCAGGGGAGATCTGACTGCTTTGAAAGAGAATGCAGCAAGACAGCTTGAGCAAAGGTAAAGGGCAARGGGAATGAGGTTACAGGACGGGGAGGGAGGAGGACCCTGTTCACGTGTTTGACCAAATTTGTGCCCTGAGACTCCTCCTCTCCAGGGGCCTCAGTGTCCAGAGTCACTGTGCAGGGGGTATTGAGCTGCAGTGAGTATCATGGTGTACACCAGGGGCAGTAAATACAGTAAAGGGTATCTTTGTGATCTTAACTGCACAATTTAAGTCTTATTTGCAAGTGTGTTGTATATGTTACTACTGAGAGAAGTTGAATTATGAGGATTTTCTGGAACCACAGATTAACTATAAAGGTTATATTACCAGTAGGTGTGGATTTGATCCCGTGAGAAGTTTTGTGTTTAAGCTTCACGTGTTCCCGTCTCAGAAACCACGTTTAAGTACACGGCCAGCCGTTTTCTCGACTGGGGTGGCAGCATTTTGCTAACACTGTGCAAACGGCATCCAGTTAACAAAGCTCCATCTCTCCCCATTCCCCGCCGAAACATGCTGGAGGAAGGGGGTGGAAGGACACCCCCGCCCCCCAAGTCCCCTGAGCCGCTCTGCAGACCTTAAGCTGGCCCTTTAAGGGGATGGTTTAGCGGGCTCTTTAAGGGGGCGGGCGGAGGCGGAGGGGGGAGCGCTGATTGGGCGGCGCCACACACGTTGCTGATRGGTTTCTTCGCAGCCGGAGGGAGGGAGGGGGAGGGTAGGAAGCGCGAGCAGCGCGGCTCCTGATTGGCTGGCGCCGCGCGGGGCCCCGCTGCCCCTTTAAGGGCGCGGGGCGGGGCTGCCGGGAGCGGCCCCGCCCCCCCGCGGCCTCTCGCCCCGACGCGCGGGCCCGTTTCCCAGGCGCGCGGCGGCCGCTGCGGAGCCAAGCGGGTGGATGGCGGCCGCGGACGAGCTCCAGTTCCAGGGTGAGCGCCGCCGGGCGGGCCGCGCGCGTGGGGCCCGGCGGCCGCAGCCCCCGCGCTCGGGGCGCCCTCGGGTCTCGCAGGCGGCCCCGGGAGCGGCCGCGGCGCCGCCGCTCTGGCAGCGGAACGCGCCGTCGGGGAGGAGGAGGGTGTCACCTGCCGGCGGCGCGCCCCGGTGAGGGCGCGCAGAGCGCGGCGCGCTGTGACCGCGGAGGAGCGGGCTGCCTGGCCGGCCTGCGGGCCGTTTGCGTAAGGCACGTTCAGGACTGACGAAATTCAGTTTTGGGCGAGGTTGAAGCTGTTCGTTTCTACACGGTCCTCAGTGAGACGGCCGCCCGCCGCCGCTGTGGAGGCCTCCCGGGTCCAGGCCGATCGCAGGAAGGAGGAGCAGGTCCAGCGGTGCCAGTGCCGCACGCTGGAGGCGGATGAGCAGGAAAGGAGGCCTTACACTCTGACTGTTCAATACATCGCCAGCTTAGTCTGTGTCGGTTTGGGCTTTAAGGAACATAGATCACGCTTGACATGCCCAAACCGGCGGTGCATCCTTTCTTGTGTAGTTCTCCTATTGTAGCTTTCTGAACCATCCGAACAAAAATTTTGATTTCTGACGGCTTCATCATCACTTTTTTGTGACTTACTTATTTGCAGAATTTGACGACGCAGCTAATTTGCTTGCAGCAAATCCCGATGCTACCACAATAAGCATCGATGAGCCATCCGAAACCCCTAAGAACAAGCACGGTCGTCTGCAACAGTCAGGGAGGGAAGAGGATGATGAGTTATTGGGGACCGATGACTCTGATAAAACAGAGGTAATGTACTTACACCAGGAATTCACGCTGAGCGGTTTAAACTCTAATTWGTCTCCGTCTTAGGCTATTTTCTCAATAGTAGAGGGAGAGTGAACAATGTGCACTGGCCCATCAGCTGCTGTGGTTTGCAGTCTAGTAAACTACACTGAAATCGGTGGTGATTTAAGTTAAGCAAATATGCCAAGATATGAACACCTGAAAATCTAGCGTGTATTTGTGTCAGTTGTGTCGTGGGGTTGGTGACTGACAGCAGAGCAGGAAACTTTGAAATGGCTCTGGTTTGACGAAGGGCTCAGCTAATGCAGCCAATTGGTGATGGAAAGAGAACTTCCGATCCTGACGAAGGCATGCCTTACAAACGGGGTGGTAGAAAGTGGCAGGCTATCCCGGGTGCTCCTTACGACACCAGGCCAGTATTCTACCTGCACGGCAGAGAAGCTAGCTTTTGCTAACAAATATTGGAGGGAGAAGGGGAAACTATTAAATGTTCTTAMTAAGCACAAACTGGTATTTTCCTGTTAAGGAAAGTCTGTTTTCTCTGTAARTACAAAAATTGCATGCTTGTGATATTTTTCTTTTCCCACCACATAGCTGCTTGCTGGACAGAAGAAAAGTGCMCCTTTTTGGACATTTGAGTACTACCAAACGTTCTTCGATGTGGACACCTATCAGGTTAATAATTTGCTCTAATAGAAGAGAACTGTTGTCTGAACTATGCCTTACAGATATTGACAGTTTTGTTGTTGTCTTTTTGCATGGTCAGTCAGACAAATCTGTATGTTTTCGTAGGTCCTGGACAGAATCAAAGGTTCCGTTTTCCCGGTGCCAGGGAAGAACTTTGTAAGGCTGTATATCCGCAGCAATCCCGACCTTTATGGTGGGTACGAGCTGTGAGATTCTCTGTTCATCTGTGCTAAACGTTTTGAGTTTGTAGTCACTTGCTGACTTTAAGAAACAGGAAGGTGCTGAGTTTGTTTTGTTTTGTTTTCCTTTTTAAGGTCCCTTTTGGATATGTGCCACTCTGGTCTTTGCCATTGTTGTTAGTGGCAATCTTTCAAATTTCTTCATTCATCTGGGCAAGCCAACATACCACTATGTGCCCGAGTTCAGAAAAGGTTTGTAAGTACCTGGTACAGTTCTGAGGGTTTTTAGTGCGCTAATGAAGATAATATAAAAACAGGTCATAGCTTTGATCTAGCGGAGTCTTTGGATTGCTTTCTTTAATAAATTATTTGTAGAGATACAAAATGATTCCTTGAAGGAGGATCWAACTGGCAGAGCCCTAATCCTCAGGAACATGAAGAATTTATGAAATAGAGTTCTAGCAGAGCAGAAAGTAATTATGAGAATAACGCACAGAAACTGATAGCATTTTGTATAATAGTTGTAAAAAAAGTTGAAAATAGCAAGAGAATACTTTCTGGACTCTTTACTTTTAAATCAACTTGAAGTGCTGATAAAATAGTGGGTGTAAATCGGATGTATGTGCAGAATTCTCAATTTATTAATAATTCATACTTCATATTTGAAAATATTTACAAAGATAGCTTTCTAGTTTTAGACTAACTGCTTCAGCACATCTGATTCTGGCTGGTATTCTAAGTTGAATGGTAAACTTCTTTCATATTTCCAGTGTCCATAGCAGCGACAACGATTTATGCTTATGCTTGGCTTGTTCCCCTTGCTCTCTGGGGATTCCTGATGTGGAGGAACAGTAAAGTTATGAACATTGTCTCCTACTCATTCCTGGAGATAGTATGTGTTTATGGCTACTCCCTCTTCGTTTATATTCCCACAGCGGTATGTATGACCTGAAGAGTGTCTGTATTGCATGCCCTGCAAAAAGGTCATGGATTAAAAGATATGCTGTTTCTTATAGGATTGCTCATACTAGCCAAAATCTTGGGGACTGGACAAACCTTTTGCTCCTTTTGCTTGGCTAGAATAAAGGTTGTTATTCAAGCTTGTCTAGTGTAGAAAGGTCTTGTGGGCCCTGGAAAAGCCCAGGGCAAGTAATTTCTGCAGCAGAAGCAGCAAATCCAAACAGGGGTGCTCCTGGTGAGCCTTGCAGGCAGCCCAAGGCAGCTTTGGGAATGGGGATATGCATCGCCCGGGCTGCGGACGTTGGTGCGCGAAATGATGCCCTGGCAGAGACCACCTGGGACACTCTGGCAAGGGGCAGRCCGTGGAGGGAGGGAGTGCCCATAACTCGGGAGGTGCGCTCTCCTCGTGCCCAGCAGTGGAGGTCATGCCTGCTAGAGCTGTTACTCTTACAGAAGTTGCTCTATCTCAAACAATAGATACATACCAGATAAGGCATGAGTTAATTTGCTTGCAGGTTGGCTGGAAGTGATGAAATGTCACAGAACAATGCATTAAATAAGGAAATACCTGTTTCACAGAGTCTATTTAACAAGAATTTTCCTCTCTYTTAATAGATTTTATGGATTATTCCACAAAAAGTGGTGCGCTGGGTCCTGGTGATATTCTCTCTGTGCCTTTCGGGGTCTGTTCTGGTGATGACATTTTGGCCCGCCGTCAGAGATGATAACCGAAGGATTGCACTGGCAACTGTTGGGACCATCGTTCTGCTTCATGCCCTGCTGGCTGTTGGCTGTTTGGTATGACACTGCCTTTCCTTTTCTCTAATGCATCATTACCTGGGACATGCTACAGTCTGGGGAAGGAGGGACTGGCTGCTTGTTGGAAAATCTTTTTTTAAAAGTAACGAAAAGGCAGTACTTCTGACAAATCTCCAAAGTAAAACCTCTGATAGTTTCAAATATAGAAAAAATTGATGCTGATCTGATTTTGATGGTACCAATTAAAAATTTAATAACAAATGCATCTAGCATAGGGTTACTTGCAGAACAGTCTTAAATTTGTCTGGAATTTATGGTAGTAGCAGCAAAGCATTAATTTTATTGTATGCAGTAACAATTCGTTCCAATAAGTACTATGCTTAGTTAGTCCTTTGAAAYGATTAAATTTCACTATATCTAGTGTGTGCTTATCAGTGTTACGTATGAAAACATAAACTTGCTAAAGCTTAGTAAAAYAGCATTGTAAAACCAGAAAACCTTAATGCTTCTGAAACACATAATGATGAGAATGTGGTGTTGTCATCTTTGCACTGAGTAGAATGATACCATCCAGGCTTCAGTTCTGACCCCTTCCAGCTTCCACAGCAGATAATTTGGGTTCCCTGCAGCTCAGCATGCAGGGAGGCAAAGGCAGAACAAAACTAGTGTCAGCTGGAGACTTGTAGCTGACTTCAATGTGGCTGCTGTTACTGTAGACTGCCTGGAACTTCAGTGGTTAAACAGCAAGCAATCACATAAATCTCTGCAATTTACTCCTTTCAGAACAGGTCTTTTCAAAGGTCGTAGCTGATAATTGTCATTAAAAAAAACAGCTTAAAGCACCATTTTAATTGATAATTTCTAATCTGCTAAAAATGCTTTTTCTTTAAAAAAAAATGCATTTTTACCCCCATGAACAGTGGATGTGGAAAGGAAGAGCTGGGGGCTGATGAGGTAGAACTGTTTGTTTCTTTTTAAAACATCTTTTTCTTTTTTGTAATGATTTAGGCATACTTTTTTGATGCCCCTGAACTGGATTTTCCTGCACCTAATATCCCTGCTCACAATGGAACAACAGTAATAACAAAGATTCAGTAAATAAGGTAAGAATCAAATCTAAACTTTAACATGACTGCAGAAGAAAGTGTAGGTGTTAGACAGATATCTTGAAACTTTCCTCTTGAATATGTTACTATAGTAGAGTAGAAAAGGATTTAATAGAACAATTTTGCCAAGTGGGGCACTAAGTATATACAACATTTATTAAATTCTCTTCCAGTTGTAAGTTTTAAATAAGATGCTAGAAGACTTTYGGGAACAAAGACACATCAGTTTTTCTTTCTTTTTTTCTTTTCCCCCCCCCCTTCTCTTGAGGTCTACTCTTAGCAAAGTATTATTCAAATACCATACATTTAAATAATTTGCTTTGTCCTATAGATCACTTGAAGGAATTTAGGGAAAATATATTAGAAAAGTCTCAAAGTTTTATTAGAATATATACTGCACAAATCACACTGAAAGCAATAATCAAATATACTCTTCTTTTGTTTTTAATGCTAAAAGTAAATTGGATTTTTTTTCTCCTTGATGTTTGTGACAATATATTTCAAAGCAGCAGCTCTCCGTGTACAGGGGAATCCGTGTACTCGCTGATTATGGTTGACTCAGTATCTGAGCCATCCATACGGGCTGCATTCCCTGTGTGGGATGGTTTGAGGTTTTGCTTCCTGGTAGCTGGGAGTGCTGCCAGAGGCAGATGACATTCGAATTCCGTTGAAGATACGACACGTGGAGCAGGTCCAAGAAAAGGCCAGGCCACTGCAAGCATATCAACCACAAGCATATATCTGAAAATTAGAGTGATGGTCTCAGAATATTTACTAACTAGAAGCTATATTAGTTTTTAAAAAGAAAATATAGCCAAATGTGCCTAGCACAAATGGTCACAAAAATTTACCAGCTGTGACACMATACCTTTAAGAGCCTTTCCTCTTGCAAAATCAGCTTCTCATCCCAGATGGCTATTAGGATTCAAAATGATAGTGATAACTTTTAGATATAAATGTGCACTTTATTGTGTTCTATGGCTCCTGTGAGGAGCTGTAATATTCATAGGAGCTATCTGTCCCTTTCAGATTACTATGCCTGATTCTCCATCTGTACAGTAATGTTATTTTAGATAATTTTTCACTGGAGGACTTGGAAATTGAAGAACAGGGGCATTTTTTGTACAAGAAGGGACAGTGACATCTGTGTACTCACTGGAGACTAACCAGTTACACAAGCAGCATGTTTTGAACTGTTTATCTGAATTCTGTACAGCTTTTTTTCAGTAATTGTTTGTCTGCACTCACTGTGACTTTGTCTTTGAATAAAGTGTTCTAAAAGTGCTTTGTAATTATTCCCTACATGGAACACATACGTGTTTCCCTACAGCACTAATGCAGCCCTGCTCACGCTGCAGAGATGGAGAGCTGTTCCGGTGAGACACGTGAAAGGGGGGCAGAAATACACCTTTGCCAAGGTACTTCGGAGCCGCGCACAGCGGCTCTAAAGCGCTTTACGCTCTCTAGCGCTTTCCCCAGCCCCGCTGCCACTCTTCTCTCTCCTGAAGCAACCTCTTCYCTCCCGTGGCGGGTTGGGCAGTGGAGTTTAATGTTCCCCTTCGCGCCTGAGGGCAGCGTTTAACAGCCCCGGAGGTCTGCGCCTGAGCGCGGGCAGCGGCTGGCAGTAACGGTCGCTAACGGCCGCTAACGGCCGCTCCCTCAGCCCCGCGGCGCCACGTGCTGGCGCGGGGGCCGGTCTCGCTGGCGCTGTGCTCCGGGGGAGGTGCGGGCCGCGCCGGGCCGCGCCGCGCCGGGCCGGGGAGCGGCCCCCTCCCCCCGTCAGCCGTCCGTGCCGCGGACGCCGCCGCCGCCAGCGCCAGCGGTGGGGCGCGCCGCTCCCTCGCGGCTCCGCCCGGCTCCCGCGCCGCGGGGCACGCCGGGGCTTGTGGTCCCCGCCGCGCCGCCTGCCCGCGCGCGCGCCCTCGCTTCCGCCCGGGGGCGGGGAAGGCGGCTCCTATTGGCTGCCGGCCGCGAGGTCCGGCGGCGGGCAGCGGAAGTGGCGTGCAGCCGGCGAGGGGCGGCCGTTGCTCGGCGGAGACTTTGAACGGCGGCGCGGGCCGCTCGGCCGGGCCGCGGCCATGAGCGCGGCGCCGGGCCAGCAGCAGGCGCTGCTCCGCCAGGTGAGCGCGGCCCGCCCGGGCCCGGGCCCCGCTGCGGCCCCCCGCGCCCGGTGCGGGCCCTCCTCACGCTCTGCTCCCGCAGGTGCTGGGCTGGAGAGTGGCCGCCGCTGTGGCCTGGTCCGTGCTGCTGCTGCCCCTCTGCACCGCGGCCTTCGTCGCCCTCAGCGGCATCGACCCCTTCCACCCGCTGCGCTGGGTCTCCAGTAAGTGCCCYGGGCTGCGCGGGGCCTTCCCGCCTCGCTCTCCCTTCGCCGGCCGTTCTGGAGCGTGGGGRACTCGCCTACAACCTGGCGATTCGTTACGCGCCGTGTGCGCGGGATATTTCTACGTTAAGTCTGAACTGACTGCTGCAAGGGCGCAGTAAGAACGGGAGCCTTTGGTTGCTTAAGGCTGAAGCGTATCTTCGTTGACAGCTCAGGGGCTCTTTAAAGAGAAGAAAGCATGTGTATACAAGCACTGCAATAGTTAACCAGATTCCCATTAGCCTTTTCGTAGTTTTATAGCCTTATATTTACGTTTGCATTTCTCCCACTTCACTGTTGTTTTGGACCCAGAGAAAGGGGACAAACTGGCTATGACATGATATTTCAATATTACTTTGTGCRTTTCTAACTGACCTTTAATACGTAAGTTTCCTTGTTGCTTATAACCATAGTTTTCCCTAAGTAGAAATAACTGTTGTAAGCTGATGTAACTATATCCTTCAGAGGAAAATCAGGTTGTACGACTTAGTTCTCTATTCTGACTGCTTGGATGCCCTTCCCCTTTCCACCCTAGGCACTTGGCTCTTTACGCAAACAGCTAAGACTCCTCCAGCTTTGGTGCAGCGGATCATGAATGAAACCGCTGAAGTAGACCAAACTTCCCTCCTGTGTGCGCACACGCAGCACAGAAAATGGAGAAGTGTTGTAATGGAAACTCGAAAGCTGTGATCGTTTAGCTACTCAGGGCAGAGAGACTTAATTTCTTCTTCCYGCTGAAAGTATGAAGCCCTGGAAGACAACCAAACAAAAATTATTTACTCTGTAAAAAAAAAA
>NW_028186390.1:2003369-2029850 GCF_003343005.1 Rhea americana
AAAAAGACCCTTTCAGATTGAGCTACAAAATTGTTAATGTTTGTTTACGATAAACTTAGTTAATAGAATATTTTCTGTGAAACTTAAATATACTTTCAACCAGTAGCATTTTGCAACTGGGCTGATGTGGGATGAAATTAGTTAAGAGTCCACTGAACATGACTCTCCATTACATACCTAGTGGATTATTGTTAATTGTCTAAATGTTGTTCTTGTTTATTTAGTGTATATGTTGTATTCTTATAATCTTTTTTTTTTTAATTTAGATTCTTTCAATGATATATATACTTCCTATGTCATCTTTTGTATCCTTCTTATGTCTCTGGTGATACTAGTAATAAGCATCTTCAACGCTGAATTTTATGCAGGTGGGTTATATAAATTGCTGAAGTGACTACGATACTGCTGAATTAAACAGAATGACCATTTTAAAAGATTTGTATTTGATGCACTTACCATTGTACATTGTCTATATTAATTTAAAAAGAAACTTACCAAAGCTTATCTTTAAGTAAAGATGAGTGCTTTGTATTTACTCATTGCCTCAGGGACAAAGGGAGGCCCATGACTGCAGCAGATTTGTTTGTGTCAGAAGATAGTGGTTTTCAAAGCAGAGAACATTCCAGATTCCTCAAGAGTGTCTCCTGGCTGAGAGATTTTTGCTGAGATGCTTTATTGGTTTCTTTATCATCTAGTGACTGGTTTTAACCGTAAAAGCTTCTTTGGTACCAAYGGCATCTCTTTAAAATGAAGTATTTTATATGTAGCAAGTGAAAACTCACTTTGAACTTCTATTTGCAGTTGTGCCGTCAATACCATGCTCTCGATTAGCACTGATAGGAAAAATTATTCACCCTCAGCAAGTTATTCATTCAGTTGTTCATGCTGTAATGGGAATGTTGGTTGCTTGGTGTGCTGCAGTTATGACAAAAGGGAAGTTCCAGTTTCTTGCTGTGCCCTGCACATCTTCAGAAAGGTAATTACTTGTGTGYGTTAAAAGTGAATTATGCAAAGGTCTTTTATTGTAAAATGCTTTTACTTATGTCCTCTTTTAAATGAAAGAATAATATTTGAGTACTAAGAAAAATGAGCAATTATGTGTTGATAGCCTTTGCTAAAGGATATATAGATGTTACAGCTGCATTAAAGAAATAACTGGGCCAGAAACTCAAACCAAAATTCCCATGATTGTTGATGGAAGCTGAATGATGAAAGATTACTTGTTCCTTGAATTGAACCAGATCTTGGTCTTTTGGTCTACATGACAGATTTAAAAAATACCAGAGGCATCCTCATGCAGGAATTACAAAAATGGGTGGAACAATTTGCACTTTAAGGGGGGGGGGGAAGGGGAAATAGCATGTATCATGATCAGTACTGTAAAAACAAGCTTCTGATTACCTAAGGCTAGAATAACTATTTTTTTTYCTTTTTTGACTTAGAGTTAATACCAAGTTCTTTATTTTAGCCTAGACAATGCTGTTCCTCAGATGTGTCTAAATGAATATCACCTCTTTTTTCTACTGTCTGGAGCTTTCATGGGGTACAGTTACAGTCTCTTGTATCTTGTTAACAACATGAATTATTTGCCATTTCCAATCATACAGGTAAGAAATTGAAAAACTTGACTGAGTGAAATGTCTAAGCAAAACAGTGATCAAAAAAACTTCAGTTATTTATACTTTTCAATATGCGATAGCAGCTCCCTGACATGCTTTCACTGCTCGATGAAGCATACACAAGTTAGCTTCAAATGCCAGTAGTTTTCATCTTCCTCCTTCCTATCATGTCCTTTCGAATAAGCACAGAAATTGAGGATGACACGATTATAAAATTTACACCCCTCTATTAAATGCTGGCTGAGGTGGACCACTGCAGGAGAGAGGGGGAAAAACAAGACAATGTGCAAGTATTGAATGTTAACGTCAGGAACTAACAGCAAGGGTCACCTAAAAGCTGAAAATCTCTGAGAATAACAAAAGKGTATTATCAATTGTAACCGAGTACTAAATCATTTAAAGTTTAAATAGCTTATTAAATCTTGCTTAAAGGTCAACATTCAGCACTTGTTCATATATAGTGCTGTAGAAACTGAAATTCCACTAAGGCTTTCAGAAAGGGCTCTAGCAGCCCCCTCTGTGGAAGTTTATACCAATGAGAAATGCTGAGGGGTGGCTTGTGAACCAGCATCTTAAAAATATTTCTGCTGTTGCTGTAGCCTCGCAGTAGCCATTAACTTTGCATGACTCCCAGATTTGTAAAGTCCAACTGATTTGGCAAAATGTCCTTAAACAAGGTTTTCTGAATTAGRTGTTTTGCAGTAAAATAGTTCATGACCATTCTGTTTATCAGCAAGCAAGCAAACTAAGCATCAAGGCTTATTTATAGTATCTTTTTTAAATACTATTTAACTTTTTCTAAAATTCAACCTAGCCATGTAAAATTTTGTTTTATTTGCATATACTTTCAGACAGGGTTCTTTGGTCTTTTGGAAAGATCTTACTTGTTTTTTACGGAGAAATGATTCAGCAGTGCACTACTTTTGCTGTTAGAAGGATTAGTGTCAACTCACGCTTCTCTGAATTTTCTGTATGTTTTAATCAAACTATCTGAATCTAAATGAAATCTAGTGGATGAAATGTTGCCCTTATTGGTTTTCATTTATTTTGCATTAGATAGCATTTTTACAGTTTATAAAGTCAGTTTCGCAACCCTCCATGCTCATACAAGGAGGAACAAGGATGAAAACTAGAGATGATTATAAAATGACAGACAAAAAATGGGAGGATAAGTAGTAGTTGTAACACCTGGAATTGCCTTARATTAATYTWWWARATTAATYTAAACTTCAAGTATACTGCATTTCAACTACTGTATCCTTTTTTTTTAATCACTTAAAATGATATGTTCTGAATGCGGAATGTTAAACTAGTTTGTTTTTTTGTTTTTAGCAATACAAGTACTTACGTTTCAGACGATCTTTGCCTCTTCTTGTTAAACACAGTTGTGTGGAATCACTGTATTTGATTAGAAACTTCTGTATTGCATATTACTTTTTTGGTAAGGATTCCTGAAATTACTATTTCTGTATTCTGAAAACTTTCTTTAATCTATTAGGCATACTATACTATCTTTTTCAGTCTTCCAAATAACCTGCTCAAGACATACAGGCTTGTTTAAACAGTAGACAGAGCTAACACTTCTCTAAAACAGTAGGAAAAAGCATAGAGCTTGAACCTTAGCAGTGTATGTGTGATGGCAAGTCTTAATAGCCCCACAGAAGCTTGTGTGGCATATGAGCAATGACTGTTCTCCAAAGACTTTAATACCTTCTATAAGAAGGGTTATTTTTTTAAATATATATGTGTGTATACACTGTTTTCTCTATTTTTTACTGTAAAAATGATTACTTTGTCTTTATTCTCGGATGTACTTTGTAGTATTTGGAGAAAATTGGGGAGAAAAAGGTAACACAGCTTCCTCCCAAGCAAGACCAAAGTTTGCTCTTTAGGACTGGACTTTCTAGAAATCATTATTTTTAAAGTTACAGTTGTAGTTATACGTTTAAATTATGTCAAAATATGCTAAAATGATTTTTATTTACATTAGAGGATAAGCTAAAAATTTAGTGTGTTCTGTATTGCTTTCCATTAAAGATTTAAAAACATTCTACTGGTGCTTGAGCTGTGCTGAAAACAAATATTAAATTACTATTAACCTTCTTTTGTTAACGAAGAAGTACAAATAACTCCAATGAGACATTCTGAGAAGCTGGAAATAAAATTTGAGATAAGATCTACATCTTTTACTGTATAGTTGCTGGCCTGAAGCCTTTTTTCATTCTCTTCAGTTTCTAAAGAAAACAAAAGATGAATTGTTCTATAGTACATGCATGTAAAAAGGCCAGTCCTTGCCTGTGTTCATCTATTCTACTTTTGGTTTGTTTTTGGCTAATGTGTACATGTTTGGCAGTGTCATATTTGTTTCACAGTGTTTCTTTTGGGGCCCATAGGTTATATCCCAAGGGTATGGATAAGTACCACCATGGATCTTCATATAGACAGGTAAGTAGTATACTGTGCTGAAAACTTGCAGGACGATATTGCCAGCAGCTCCCTCTGCTAAAGTAGCCTGGCTTAGCAACTGATTCTTGGTGTGTAGCAGGATCTAGTTTCTTGCCTCCCAGTACAGTGCACAGGGACTGTTACATAATTCCCAAATGTCTCCTTCCAGATTGTGTTGGTTCCTTTTGGATCCATCTGACAGGTAGACATTAAGAAATCCTCACTAGTCTCCTTCATCTCTGTAATTATCTTAAATATTAGAAAGGCTTAACCATCCAAGTGTCACACGTTTTTTTTATCTACTTTTCTGGGTTTGTTTGTGGTTTTTTTTAAGAGTG
Organism: Rhea americana; assembly: GCF_003343005.1. Taxonomy (NCBI): domain Eukaryota; kingdom Metazoa; phylum Chordata; class Aves; order Rheiformes; family Rheidae; genus Rhea; species Rhea americana. The sequence continues at coordinate 2,007,772 of NW_028186390.1, forward strand.
TGTATTCATTTTTATATGGCTACTATTTGTTTTACGATAGGGAATTTGGAATTGTTAATATTCTAATTGATTGAAATTTATCATAGTTACTTATTTTGTATTTCTTTAATTTCATTACTTTTATATTTCAGGATCATAGTTACTGAAAAATTGAAAGGAATAAATAGGATTTTTGAGAGAGTTTTCAAAAAGGGGGGAGAAAAAGAAAAAYACAACTCTATTCTTGAAATTGTTTCTGCTTACTTACTATCAGCATCCTCCATAATAAAAATACTTGTGTCTTCTTGTTTTATCTGCAGTAAATTGCATCCTCTTGACACTCTGTCTGGCTTATTGGATCTCTCCTTGCTCTACCATGCCTGGCTGGGTGGAGTATTTCTTCTGATTACCTGGTACATTGCATGGTTACTCTTCAAAATCTATGCTACAGAGGTTAGTACTTAATGACGAAATGAAATGTCTAACAGCAGTGTTGCATGGATAATACTTTCTTTTCAAGAGTAGTAGTAGTTTTACTGGGAAATAATTTAATTATGAATTCCCCGATTTTATTTATTTATTTTTTCAAGCCCACGTTTTCCTCTCTCTGCAGCAAGACAAGCTTGTACTGCTCACAAAATTAACATGTTTGCAGCAGTGCTTTATTTCCACCTTTTTTCCTGCTCCTCTACTTCTGTTTCCATGTCCTCGTTTTCCTGGTCTTATGATTAATGCCAAGTCCATGTGAGTGCTCCTGGGGCCACCCTAACAGAGAACTTAGTGCTGAATCCAGGCAGCACTAAGTTTCTTACAACTTTTATGTCTCTGATAAGAGACAGCTGAAGCGGTACAGAGCCTGTATGTGTCTGGCAGAGGTTGTTAGTTCAGTCTCTACCTGTGTTTCCATGCAGTAATTTTGTATTTGAGCTTGAAACTAGCTGAAAGACTTGTGACAGACAGCAGAAGGTTGCATAAGAAGAGAATATCTGGAAACTGCGTAGCTCTCGGTGAAGTTTTACAATATGAACGAAACTAAAGCACTGTCAGTATTCTGCAAGCTAAACTCTAGAAATCTTAAACAAGCCATCAAAGTACATAGCAAAGACATGCTCCAAAGCAGAGACATGTTAATAGAAATCAGGCTATGGTATTAAAGTAGATTTAAAGCAATTCTGAGAATTAATACTTTTTGCTTTTTTATTTAACCATAAAGCTACAAAGTAACATGACTTAAAAAAGCCATTTAAATATATAATAAATTGCATTAGAATAAAGCTGAAACCATGACTTAAGAAAATAAAGTCTTGCAGATAAAGAATTAGAGAAGACTCTCTCTTTGGCTAATCCAGGTATTCTGTTAAAAAAAAAATAGAGCACAAAAAGTTGTTCATCTAACTTTTTTTTTTTTTTTTAACTTCTATTAGACTGCAGGTTAATAGGAAAATGAGTGGGATTCAAGGCCTGGGCTAATACATTCTAGAAATGCAAAGGACCCTTATGGAGTAAAAGAGCATATTCATTGCTTTTTAGAGTGTTAGCTATAATTAAATGGTCTCTAGTTACTATGATTGCTTGGAAAAAAAATTAATGAATCAAGCATAACTGATGTAATAATGTGTGAGAATCTGCAGACAGGCTGGAACAAGAGCTCTGAGGTGTGAATGTCCAATTTCAAAGGATAATAGTTGAAGTGTTGTTGAGCACTGTCTCAATGCCACTAATTATTGCATTGCTTACAAAGCTGTGCAAGACAAAAGAAGCATCCAGTTGTGAAGGTGTAAAATGGATGTTGCCTTTTTAGCTGTTAAAGAAAAGATTTGCTTATTTGTGTGAATTCTCTTTTGATGAGCTGAACAACTTCCAGAGCTGTTAGTAAATAGTTGCATAGTATAAACTGAAAAGTCACTAGAGAAATTGTACATTTAAATCAGTTCCGCATCAAATCACTTTATTGACCCTTTATAAGTGATTGCTATTATAAATTTCAATTTAGCCGTAGGAGAGGGAGGAGAAAAAAGCTGAAAGAAATAGTTTCAAAGAAAGACTGTTGTAAACATGAGATTGATAATCTGTACACAAACAAGTTCATATTAAATAATATTAAAAAGATGCAGTGTTTGGTGCAATTTAAGCACTGTTATTTGCATTTCGAACACTGTAATCGTAAGAATAGGAAAACAAATTCTGTTAACAGACAGAATATGAATGTTGTTTCACTAATAAATTATAGAATTCTTTTATCATTACAAGTGAAGGATTTTAGAATCTTTTATTTGATTATGGAACCCTCAGTTCTTCACCCAGTTGGTCAAGATATGGTTTTAGAGATGGACATTACGGTTTAGAGTTCAACCTTATTTCTTGCTAATGTGGTGTTTCTAGTTTACCTCCATCTAACTACAGATACGTAGTTAGGTGGATTTCTTTTTCATGAGATATGATGCCCCTAACTACTAACCATATAGATAACAGAAGATATTAGAAGATAAATACAATGAAAGATGGTTGCTGGATTTGGTAGGATTTCTCAACTTCACAAGTAACTGCTAAACTCTTTTTCAATGTTAGGAATTACAGGTTAGTTTATAGTAAATTGAAGCATCTGAGTATGTGTTTTTGTAGTTGTTCATCATTCTTCTGGCAAATATCGTCTCAATGTGGTCTTTCATTACTTTTTCTCATGTTTTGCTCTGTGTAACACAGCTTCTGATGTTTATATTTAGACGCATCATTTTCCTGTCCAGCCAACTTTTGCTGAGGAGACGGATCAGTGCCTACCTAAAATTTTAAACAGCAACCCTCCCCTCATTATAAAGGTAACAGAATCACCAGCATGGTCCCAGCTGGGTGTGTGGTGAGAAGGTGTTTCCCAAAGCTTGTAATCAGATCTTCTATGTAGCAGTTATTTTAGTTAAGGTGTTTGTTTTTCTAGAGAACTGCCTCAGAGCACTCAACAAGGGAGAGTAACTTTTAGTGATGAAAACTTGTTTCCTAGTGACATCTGCTGGTGCTTACCATCCTATGTTACTCTTAAGCCGAAGAGATTCATTTAGTTAGAAGTGAGGTGTGTTTAATTTGTCTGCCACAAAATTTGTTTCCCCTTAGAGACAATACTATAAAAGCTACTTAAAATCTGTGAATAAAGGAGAATAATTTTGGTCTTGATTGTGGTACTCTTTAATAGGATTTATTGATATAATAATTAAAAATTTGAGAACTCATACAAGAAGTAATCTATAAAGAAAGAATATTCCCTTGCACATGCAACTTCCATGTTTAGTGATTAGAAATGCAATATACTGCAATTCATTTGAATACTTTTTTAAAAGTTTGTTGCATTATCAAAGGATGGTTGGGGAAGACGGGGCCTTCTCTAGCACAGCTAAAGATACGGGAAATCTTTCTTCAGTAAATACTGAGATTATATCTAATTTGTAATTGAGTCTTCTCATAGTTGCAAGGTGTGGGAAATCCAGTTTTGGGATTGCCATATTCACTCCTTAATCAAATAAGAAAAGCTGTTCTGTTTAAGGAAGGGAAAAAAAAAAAAAAAAAAAAAGCAGGTTTGATACTGAATGACAAACTATGCAGTTGAACTCTGGCTTACAGAAAGAGTTCTTACCTAAGGTGTTTTTTCTTTTGTTTTTTCTTTTGGAGCTCTTTGTCTGAGTTCTTAGCTGTTAAGACTAGAAACAGTATGCTAGATCTTTACTGAGATTTCATTTGTTTTGATGTAAAGTTCTCTGTGAAGCTCTTACTGAGCAGCCCCATCGAAAGTGATTCTAGAGATGCATGCAGTTCTCTGCCTCCTTTCTTTTCTCTGACATGGGGCTGTGATTTCTGCATGAACTCATTCTTTGGGGATTGCATTTGTAAAGGTAACTCATTTTTATGGAAACCTACTGGATTTTTGAATACACCAAAACATTTTCTTTTTTTGCAGTTTTTAGCCTTGCAAGACTTGATGTTACTTTCCCAGTATTCTCCTGTTCGTCGACAGGAAGTCTTTAGTCTTAGTCAGCCAGGTAATTCCAAAACTACTGCATGTTTATTCCTTTTTTAAGAAGTGTTAATCAAGTGCTTTTAGAAGTAATGTGATGCATGCTACATGAGCCAGAAGGCCTTATAAGTACCCCATGATGTTTTTTCCAAAAGGATGCTTAATTATCTATATTGTTTCATCTACTAAAGTCAACAAATAGTGGTGCCTGTTGTTTGATTTACGTGACAGCCATGAAACACAGGTCTTGGGGTGCTGAAAGCAGGGTACTCTTGACATCACAAGGGAAACAGTCCAAACTGAAAATCTCGCAGCTGTATACGAAAGCCTAATGCTCAGATGTGAGTGAGATATGAAATAAAGCATAAATAGTAAGTCACCACTAGAACTGTGAAAGGAAACAATGACTATGATTTCAATTAGTATACAAGCCTCTTGCTATATACAAAGGTGTGGCAGAGAAGGTCAATTAAAACCGCCTAGAAGCCTTCAGGAACTTTTTGTTGCACTTCATCAGGCATTCCAGTGTTTGTGCTACTTCAAAGCTGTTTAACATTGTAGTTGATACTACATTTGTTTATTTTAGTTGTTTAGTAGACTTCAAATCTGATGGGCTGAACTGCCTATGTTTCCTGCTTGTATAGTGGGTTTCACTGAAGTCTTTGAGAGTTATCTATTCACTGGAAGATAGACTCTGTCCATATTTTCATCTTCCTCTGAGTATTTAAACTGTTACAGTGGAAATGCACTGTGGCTTTTTAGAGATGGAAAGGTACTATAGCTTTTCAAGTGTATGCTGGAAGCAGGTGAGCACTGTCAGAATAGCTGAGTGATGCACATCTTGATGAAACATGCCTACTGCATTTCACGTTGTTTGTGTGCATGCTGCTAGGTGGGCACCCGCACAACTGGACCGCAGTATCAAAGGAGTGTTTACGTCTTCTGAGTGATCTAACCCAGAGGCTGATCACACAGCAGGAAGCTGCAGCAGCCAATGGGAGAGCAAAGCTGCCAGCAGGAGAACTGAAAATATCTCCCCAGACTCCAGGTATCTGAGGAAACATTCACAACAGTTTGTAAAGCCTGAAAATACTGGCAGGTTATATAGGCATACTAGAATCTGAGTTGTGTGGAGAAATGAATTGCAAGTTTTCCTTCAACTAAATGTGATTTAAAAGTGCTACTCCCCCCTCCCCCTGCTCCATTTCATTTTAAATATTCTTGTTGTAATACCACTGAGATAACTGACAGAAAACTTGGAAAGAGCATACTTCAGTTTGTTCACAGTGCATGATGTTTGTTCAGTACAGTAGTTTTCTTCACATTTGCATGAATTAGGAAGTCTAGTAATTATATTTTTAGTAAGTGGTAGAACCTGATGCAGGGAGAACTGAAATCTTGCTAGGAGAGGTTTTGTAATTTGCATAACTGCTCTTATGATTAGTTTAAACTGGTAAAAATTCTTCTTTTGTTTTGTTGTTGTAGGGACGCTGAATACATTTATATGATTCACTCAGTATCACTGTAGAATAAGGAAAGCCAACCCGGCTCTTGAGCCATGTGCAGCCTGCAAGGCAGTTCAGGTGTTTCACATGCCAAACTTGTGCTTCATGATTGGCAGTGGAGCTATGCTGGCACAAGAGCTGCCAAGTAATTGAATCTCTTAGCAGCCAGTGCCTAGGATACAAGTGTACTCCTGCCTCAGGATGGGGGACTGCTGATGAGCTAGAGGTGAATTGCTCCTCATGCTCTGTTCTCTTGGATTTTGTGACTGACATGAAGCCCCTGCTAACAGAGTAGAAGAATTTTCACTCCTGTGGAGGGTCTCTCTTTAAGTAGGCTGCTTTCTAGTGCTTAATCTTAGAAGTACGTTTCAGATAAACACATATGAGAGCGTAGTAGTGCTAGTTATCAAAGAAAAATAATCCAGATACCCTTCTCATCTTTTGCTGTTTTAAAAAAAGACTACACATCAGAATTGGTATTGAGTGTTTTAAAGACCACAGTGGAAATGCTGTCTTTTATTAAAAGCTCTGAGAATACAGAAGTTGCTGAAGTAGCAACCAAATAACAAATTTGTCTCCTATTTCATGTGCTGCAGCCTGTTTGTCTTCAAGCACTGTATTCTTTGTTGTTAGGAGCCATTGCGACAGAAGACTTGTCCTTCCAGTTGCAGAGGTCTAATGTCATTCCCAGAGCCCCCATGCCTTCCCTGGTTAAATCATCCCTGTTACCTTTAAAGACATCACCTGGGTCTGATGTTGGTTCACCTTTCAGTTCACCTGTTTTAAATTGCAAAGCGGGAATTCTGGATTTAAAGTCTCCTTGGCATGGATCAGTCCAAAGTCCTCACGTTATGAGAAGAGGACCAAAGCTGTGGACATCAAATTCAGGTAGAGGTTTTCCACTGTGCTTGTTTTTAGCCATGTAGTCATTAGTGTAGTAGACATGTCAATAGACACCTGTATCTTTAGGATGAAAGTGACAGTAACCAGTTTTTCTGAAGGGGCTTTGTTTCTCTTGTAGATCTGCAAATGAATGGTTCTCACCAAGAATCCTTTCCAGTGGTCTCTGTGGTGAGAGCTGGCAGTGAGGCAGTACAGCCCAGCTTTATTTACACATGGCTTCAGAACAAGCAAGAACAGGTAGAGTAAAAGTTGCAGTACAGATAAGTTATAGACAGTGCAGCTTAGGTGTTGTTCTTGAAAGAACCTTCCTTCCATTGAATGAATGCTTCTTTCTGCAATTAGCTTGCATAACTTTTTTAAAGGCCTTCCTCCACCCTCCCTCCAGTGCCTTTGTACTGCTTCTTATGAGAAGATGTTAGAGTTGAGGGCCAGCTATGCATCCCCTGAGTTAAAGGCAACATTTTTAATCTTTTGTTTTTTTCTTTTCAGATAAAAAACTTCTTGTCAAAACGAGTATTGATAATGTATTTCTTCAGCAAGGTAATCATGATCTAATGCCTTGTGACTATGCTGCATGGCCTAAGAATGCACGAGCGTATGGGTTCTACTGTGGCACTACATACCTTTTTGTATATAGTACCAACAGCTCTGAAACCTCTGTCTTACTCTAAAGTTTTACAACATTCTTCAGGTTTCGAAACATTGTACTTGCTGTGAGTTTCATAGTGGTAGTATCCTATACCTGCATTAAAAAGAGTGATACTTATTTAAGCTGAACTATTTATAAAATGTATTTTGGTTAAAGCAGCATGTCCTAGAAAAACATAACTGAGAACTTAAAAGATCCAATTGTCACTTACGCTATTTACTAGATGGAATGGCCTTTACTTAAAATCAGAATTCAGTTAGTTAATTTTTTCAATGTAAAGGTACTGAAGGAATTCTTTATAGTTTTCCTCTGAGAGGAGTAGTAGCCAGGATGTTGGGAATTTCTCCTTATGAAATAATAGGACTAATATTACTACTACCTTTTGGGTGAACTTGAACACTTAAACTTAGTATTTACACAGAGAAACAATTGAGCATTTCTCTTATAATAGACCACTAACTCAGTTAAGCTTTACAGAAACTTTCCCCTCTACCTTAGATCTTTTGTTTTTTGTAGATTTAGATGTTTTCTGCAAGTGAGGATCATGTTTTTACATGCAAATCTTTCCTGGCCATCTGAGAATGGTTTGTACTTACATGTACAGCAGTGTTTTCTGATCAGTTGCAAACTGGAGTGGAGACTAAGCAAGATTATGAAACAAGCATGGGGAATTGCCTAGTCTATTTAGCCTTTGGAAACTAATATAGCTTTGTGGGCAGCTTCTGTTCAAAAAGAATTTTTGTTTCTTGAAAGGTCAAAAATTTTCTGTGTGCCCTTGAGATCTGTCAGCCTTACAGGTCTTTTCTGAGGGGAGAGATGTGATCTTGTCATATGTGTAATTCCTTGATTGAAACCTGCAATTCTGGTTATATTTAACTTAAGTGCATTCAAAGTTCTTTGGTTTCTTCTCAGCATCCAGAAGCCTCCATCCAAGCTGTATTTTCTGACGCCCAAATGCACATCTGGGCATTAGAAGGTAAGCAGTTCCTATTCCTGTGTGTTCTACTCCTTTGCCTCTTGCACTACAACTAAATCCAATTCCAAACTTTGTGCCCTGTGCTTTGTAAATAGAATGGAAGAAAGATCCTTGAATCTACTTAGACACGAAGATGTGGCTGCATTTCAGATACCAACATGAATAAAGATCAAAGTTATTTGTTAGTTTTGAGATCCTATGCAAAAATCTTTTAGTTTGTGTTCAGCAGAGGTTTGGGTGTTAGATCCAAAGAGTCCTAAATTTTATTCCGTTTGCTTATCTCCCTCATGAGCCCATGTATTACTTCTATATTATTTTCAGTAACAAATTAATGATGTTCTTTTACAAAACATCTTTTATGAATAAAGGCTCTGAATCTTTCCCTGTTAATCATGGACAGTTGAGAGAGAAAATGAGAGATGTTGCTTGAGATCTCAAAATTATGAGATCCAGCTACGATATGATGTGACAGTGTCAAAGATTGTGGATATCAACATAACAGTTGATAACTATAGAAGTATATATAGTATATAGTAGATAACTGTAACAGGCCTTGCTTAGGGAAAAAAAAAAAAAGCAACCCAAAGCACTTGGGTAGTAAGTTAATAAACAGAGATGGAGGCAATTAAAATAGCAATGAGAATGTGTGGTTGTACTACAGGATTTCTTGTTTGTTTCAAGGTCACAGCTGTATACCAGTACTGATGCAAGCTTTTGGACCCTGCAAATGCCTCTTCCTGGTTAGATATTTTACAGGCAGATATCACAGGCTGTGTCAGATTGGTGAAGGTGATGGGTGAGAGTGTAGATTTAAGAAGCGGAAATCAAACTTCTGCAAAACTCTATTTATCATTTGCCTTTTAACTAAGGCCAGAGGGCCATACTCTAACTTGTTTTAATCTGATAAACAAGTAAACTGATGAAGCATTTAAAGCTAGATCCCTTAAATTATTAAAGACTTCTGCCTGGTGAAGAGAACAAAAAGTTAAATGATCTGGAAATGTTTTGTTTATGGCTAGAACTGTACAATGAGTCCCATCTTTTGGTTGATGTCAGGTGCAGTGCTGATCAGAGGAGTAGAAAGAAGCAGCTTTTTAATTTCTGTTTTGCATATTATTTCCCTTCTCCTATCACCAACCTTAAACTATTGTACACATTTCAAACCAGGGACTAATTTAGTCCTGACACAAGCCAAAAGGTGAGGCAGTAAATCCTGAAAAATTCCACCACACTAGTGAAATCTTCAAGTAATAATAGGATCTCTCCAATCTGTTAATGCTTCAGAAGTTGAGAAATCAAGTAGAAGTTGTTAAGAATTCAGTGATTATAGCAAATATATTTTTTTTTTTTTTTTTTTTTTTAGGTCTGTCTCATTTGGTAGCTGCCTCATTTACTGAAGACCAATTTGGAGTTGTTCAAACTACACTGCCAGCTATTCTGAATACTTTACTGACTCTTCAGGAGGTAAAAATAAAATAAAATAATAATAAAAAAATTAACTTTAATGCAGAACAAGTTTAGGGATTTTATATTTTGATATTGCTGACCAATCATAAGATTGAAGTTTTCACCACTGTAAATTGCTTCTGAGCTGCAGTTAACCTAAACAAAACAGCTACTTACCACGATTTTCATTATGAAACAGTTGAATAGAATCCTTGTAATTTTTTCCTACTTAGTAGAAAGAAAGTTCTTAATGGCATGTTTCATTTCAAAAATAAATGGTACTAAGTGCTTAAAAACCTTATTTAGGGGAATATCGCTTAAAATATGGTATTATAATTACTTAGGACTTTAGTTTGCTATGGGCATGCAACATGGAGACATTGCAAATCGCAACAGATAAGGTCTGTGTGGTGTTTCTTTACTACTACTATGGCATTACTCAAATTACTGATGTTTGAAAATGTATATTAAAAAAAAAATGTTTCCAAGGCTATTCATGTCCTATTGATATAATCATTTTGTATTGCCTTAATGGAGATTCTTGGAAAGAATTTTGAGGTTATTAAAATTCTTCAGTGCAAGACATCTATTCCCAGAACAGGCACTGGGGGGAAAGAAAAAAGAAACTTGTTTCTAAAATACTAGATTTGCTCTTCTACTGCAGTGTGTGTTCTGGTTAGCATTTAAGACTCATTACCATTGAATCTGGTTTCACAGAACTTGGTTCTTTGCTCATGTTGATGGCCAGAAAATGCAAGGTCAAGCTGTCKCCAATAAACTTGTGTGTGTCTTGATGGAATTTCTGAACTTGTGATTTCTTTTGCTTTATTTGACACAAACATGTTCTATGTGTCTGTTTGTTCTATGAAATAATTGAAAAGAACAGATGAAACAAGCTCATTAATGTTTTTCTCAATTAGGTTGTGGACAAACATTTCAAACTGCCTCATGTTTCTAGCAAACCTCCCAGGATTTCAGGAAATTTGGTGGACACGTCCTACAAAACACTACGATTTGCACTTAGAGCTTCTCTAAAAACAGCRCTATACCGGATAACTACTGTCTTTGGAGAACACTTGAAGTAAGATCTTTTTCATGATTGTTTTCTTCCTAAATTTAGTTTAAATATTATTATAGGACCTATCAAAAGGGGAGTTTGTGCAAAAATCCCTTCAGGACATTATAAGAGCAGTCCATTTTAAAAAAATAAATTTTAGCTATTGAAAAGGAAGTAAATCAACTAGAGAATTATTCTGCTGTAGAGAGAGACTCCTAGGATGAATTCAGATAGTCAGATATCCCAGCTTCTTGGTTGTCTGGTGGTGGTTTTTTTTTTTAATCTGCTGCCGTCAGAGTAGGCAGACTTTCACATTTGGCTTCTGAATATGTGGGACTGAAAGACGCTTTTTTTCAACATCTATCTATCTCTTTCTTTTGGGATGAAATGTCATTCAATTTGGAGTACTAGATATAGAGTGGATTATTTTTTCATATTTTTAACTTCAAAAAAATCGTTCTTGCAAGATGAACAATTGCTTGCTTGTGTTAAACAGTAAAGAAATAGGCTATGTTTCTAGAGACAAGTGTCTTTTAGTAGTAGTAGGTGTTGAACAATCTCTTAGAGGCTGCAAATTGATGGTTTTGAGGATTATTATTTTTTTTTTGTCTTGGAACATAGAATTTCCGTACAGCTAAGTTTTCTAAATTTCAACTTCATTATAACTGTTGGTTTCTATGTATGCTTGGTATGACATGACACTTTTTGTAGTGTATGTATTATGTTTAATGTAAAATCTTATGCCCTGCATTTGTTTTTAGTGCAGTGCAAGTGTCCACAGAACATAAGAAAAGACTGCAGCAATTCTTGGAATACAAAGAATAAATAACTTGGATTTTGATACAGCTACGGCTTGTGTTCAGCACTCTTGGTGAGAAGAAAATGGGACTAATGAGCCTTTCCATCTTGGCTGTTGGAAAAGCATGTGGAAATACAAGTCATAGAACAAAGCTTATAAAATTGTGCAGAAACTTCTGGGTTTGGATCAGTTTCTTTGTATAATAAAAATTTTAAATTCATTTTGCCTTTTTAATATCACATGCAAATAAGGAAACATCAGTCCTTCTTGTAAGAAAGACTGCTATCGATGTTTGAGATGATGAGAGTTACTTTGCCATTTAACCTTCACTTTTTTCGTGGTGTTCTTTCCCTACTCTTTTCTGTTAAAGGGGTGAGTAGAGATTTGCATAGATATTTCATCTGCACTAGAAGTGTTATCAACTAGATTTATGAAACACTTAGGCACATTAAGTATGTACTTTAAAAGTAGGAAGCAGATGTGCCCAGGAATAAAATATACTAATCTTCTGTAAGATGGAAATACTCCTTCAGAGTAAAATGGGTGTGCAGAAAGGCATTGTTAAGACACAAATACTGTCAATGTGTTGTACAACTGCTCTTGAAAAGCTAGCAGCCTGGGTTTTATCTTTAAGGTGACCTTTGAAACTTAAGTTCTGATCTACACTGAAACGTGCAGGCAGCATTATAGTATTTAGTAAATCTCTTCTGAGTAAGGATCTTGTGAGTGAACTCCAAGAAGTTTGGATTAACAGCCTTCTGTTAAGGTAGATGAGAAGAATACTGGTTTGTAACATATTTTCAGAACTTTTTCAGAAGCTACCAATAACGTACATTATTTTGGTGAAAAATGCGACCTTTTAAAAACTTCTAAACTTCATTTGGAAGCAAACCTGTCCAAATTGTTTGAAGATGCAACCTACCTCATTTTTTTAACTTGCTCTAGTTATTGTTACAGCTACATTAGAAAACACGTGTAATATGAAATGTGAAGATGCAAGGGCAGTACCTTGCATGTCACTTTTTCAAGATAAAAGTAAGTTAAACAGTCTTAGAAATTAATTCAATGTAATGAGGTGAAAGCAAACCTGGATCTCTTTCCTTCCATTCTGGAGTACCTAAGAGGTGAAGATGGCTATGAGGTCAGTTATGCTCATGGGATGACTTGATCAGCTGATAGAGTGGTTGGGTAGTAATTCCTTAATGGCYCTTTATGCTTTAGGAAAAAGGGAGGTGGGTGGAACCACAACTGCATATTATTTTCTTACCTCAGAACTGAGACACATAATTTTCTTGAAATGCAGATACTGCATGTGTTTTGATGTCCAGATTGAGCCATACTGTTCCCTTTAGATTAACATAGAAAAAACACTGTAAGGTAATGGACAGCCTTTTTATTATATTTAAAGGTTAAACCCAAAGTCTTTTAAAGTTTCCCTAGGCTTAACTTTTACCACAGATTTGACTATTACATCCAAACCTCTTGCCTGTTGGGCTTATTAAATAAGTTAATTTGCTCATGCACACATTTGCAGTGTGCACCTGGAGTTAAAATGGTGCTTTAGCTTGCATCTCAGGTGTAACTGTTAACCCAAATACTTTAGTTGAAAGTTATAAATACTTTTTTTCATGCATTTAAACAGGTGCAGAATGCTTTTTTTATTGCTGTGGCATTTTATGCAATACTCCCACAACTATAAGCTGTAAGTTGTAATTAACAATATTATGGCTGTCAGCAGGAGGCTTAAAGTGCAGACTTCTTTTTGACACCGAAATGCTTGAGGTCTGTCCTTGTGTTGCAGTGGCGATTTGCACACATCTGCTAATGTGCATGTGATTCATGGCATTCTCAGTGCATGACAGAAGAGCTTTCAAAAGCTGATTGCTGTGTGGTTTCTTAAAAAGCTACAGTTCTTAAAAGCTGCAGAGCCTTTCCCTGCCCCTCAGCTTTTACTTTAAAAGTGCATCCTTTACAACATCTCATGCTCATGAACATAAGGGAACAAAAATTTAAAGTGTATATTGGGTGCTCTCTGAAGATGAGGTAACTGACTTACATGATTCAAGTAGAAATAGGGATAACATTGTAGTTTTGGTTTTCAGCGTAATTATATTCCCCTGTGGCAAACACAGGTAGTGTATTAGTATTTTAAGTCCTCTTGTATACTTCTCCCTTAACATGAAAATAATTTCTGTGAAACTCCTGTGAGGTATGAGAGGAGTCTCTATTCAGAATGCAGAGATGAACTAATGAGGAAAAAAAACATAATGTTTTTACAGTTAGTTTCTGTATGACTTCAGTTAAATAGAGTCCCTCAAACCTGATAGTATTTCTAATCTGTTTAATCAGCTTCTCTAAACAAAGCTGCACCTTCTTACTGGATTGCACAAGTGAAACCAATAGCATTTGATTGCTACTCTGGTAACCTTGTGAACTACCTGTCTCTCCCTGCAGGTTAACTGTAATCAAGAATATCTGAAACTATTTCCACTGCAGCTACAGAAAGGTAGGCAGTTGAGTGCTCAAATCTGTTTTCCCCTTACAATCTAATAATAGTGTTTTTTTTTTCGTTAAGCTCTTAAGCATTATTTCTTATGAATAAACTCCTGTCCTGCTTCATTTTCTGAGACATAGCCTGCATTTTCAGTTATGGGTAGACATGGTAGCCTGTCCCAGTCCTTTTAACTATTGCACACTGTGTCCAAGGGAGCTGGGCAGGATTTGCTCCCTCAGTATGAGCACTCAGCTCCTTTGGAGAATTGTGTYGATGATAAGTGTTGTGTGGGGCTTGAACGCACTCCTGAGATGAGGCAATCCCAATTCTGTCTTTGCTGTCTTTGAAAATCGGCTTTATTGTGTGTATTTTGCTCAGTGTCTTTGAGGCCTCTAACTTCCCAATAGTTTTCATGAGGCAGCTGTCTTCCCACCTTCTGAGAAACATGTATGGCTCCTAGGTTGATCCATCAGGTACATCCAGCTGCAGCTATGGGAATCTCAGTCTCTTGATGATGAATTTGCTGAGACCTCTTTGGTCTTTTGTTTTTTTTGGAGAGCCTGATGCTTTTGATGGGGGGAGATTGTGCTACAAGGTTCCCCTGGGAGTACCTGCTGCTGTGGAGGTGCTGCTTGCCAGGGGCAATGCTGTCTTGACAGCAAATCCCCCTTACCCAGGGGAGGAATGGTGGCAGCTTGCAGAGCTTTGCATGTTCAGGTGTTTCCTGGTCGCGGGGCTTTGTGTGCTGGTGGTAGCCATGCTCCCACTGCTCCCCTCACAAGTTTTCTACAAAGCTGCAATAAAAAGATGGTCTGGGTAGAATCCTCTCAGAAGCTGAGTTGAGCACAGGTAGGCTCCTCTCCCTGTAGTCGGATACTTTGTCATCAGTGCTGTGCCAATGTATTTGCTATGTGGGTCAAATGCACTTGGGTGCCATGGGCATACCTGGAGTCTGCGTTGCTAAGCGTGTATGTTCTAGGGGTACATTCCCACATCAGAATATTTGCTTCCCATCACTGCAGCCGCAAACCTGTGGTAGAGATTTGCATCTGGCACATTGGTTTTGGATAGACTTGTAGTATAAACAAACTATGCAGCRTGCTTGTGTCTGAGAAAACCAGCTGTGAGAGAAAGAGCAAAACCTACACTGTACTCTGATTTCAGAAGACAAAAAAGGAATTAAAGACGACCTTACCTTTCTGCCCTTGCAAAAACCTCAAGGCTACAGTAGAACTAGTGAGGCAGGAGCTAGATGAACATGGTGTATCTGAAGCCTACCATGAAATCAAAAACACAGATTCAAGGGGCAGTAGTTCCCTGGGTGGCCTGCTGGATACACTAGTTGATTCTTCTAATGGATGGTGATGGAATAGATCTTTTTTTCCCCCTTTTTTCCCCTAAAATGTAAGCCTGAGTTCTAGAATGAGGGCATATTTCCAAAAAAACTGTGGGCTACACAGCATGTATGTGCTATGTAGTCATCAAAGGAAACAAGCGCTGAGTGGATAGTGAGGTCCTCTTCTCTAAGGAGGAGCTGGCTTTGCCTTTGGCTTCTTGAATAACTGAATTTGTAAATCTCACTGTTAAGGCTACAGTGCTAGGGCTAGCAGTTGTATTTAACTGCATCTTGCCTGAAAAGAGATAGCCCTGGGGTGAATTTTGAAGGAATGGGGAGCAGGGTTTACAGCCTTCTGCAAGTTCAAAGATTGTTATATGTTATGTGTAAGGATCRTTCTGCACTCTCTCTCACTAAGCTCCAATTCTGGGCTTGTCTTGCTTAAAGGTAGAGTGTTCCAGAGCAAGAAACAGGGTGGGAGATTAGCATCCCTGCAAGCTTTGAGGACCGAGCAGATGGGGCACGAGCTCTGTGAACTGTTGGGTTCCCTTTTTGTTCGCCAGCAGAGGTCACTGCTTGAAGTGTATTTAGGGAAGCGCGAGGCTGCAGACCTTGCTGATGGCGATGGTGCAAAGTTCTAATTTAAGGACAGGGTTGCAGCTCAAAGTTAGATATGAAGGGGGCTGTTGTCTCCCAGACCCTGGCAGGCGGGTCTGGGAGAGGCTTTATCAGTCCGTCAAAGATTGTCGCAGGACCTGTCCTACAGCTAGAGCGAGCCGAACGCTGCCAGGGAGAAATGGTGCGTCCTTGCCTTCATCACAGGGTTCCTGTGTGGTGCTTCAGCTCTTCACGGGTGGTCACTATTTGCAAAACTCTTTTCTCATGCTGCATTTGGGATGTGAAGGACTGAGTTTGACTGAGGGAACTGGAACTGTGCTCTACCATGTACAATGATGGGAAATACTAAATAACCTGGAGCAAGGGGAGGGAAAAAAAAAGAAGGCCAAGACCTTCTTTGTCACAAGTTTAGCTCCCAAACTGAAGGGATGCTTATGGCTTCTGGGCTTCTGCTGTAAAATGGGGCTTAACCTACCCCCACCCTCTCCCATCTCAGAGGGACATATGTATGATGGTAACTGGCTCTTGCCTGCAAATCACTAGGCTGCTGTAGTGATAGATACCATAGAAATGCCCTGGAGAAAATGAATAATTCAATATTTGGTGCTGGGGTGAAGTAAATACCTTCAGTGTGTGGTCCAGACACTATGCCAATAATGAGAAAACAGAAGAGTGACTCGCTGCTCATTCAGCAATCACCATCTTCAGTGCGTTGAGTATATGGATCCCCAGGCAAAACGAACGTGGGGTCATGTAATAAAGTCAGTGTTACAATTCATTTGTAGTAGGCGTGAAGTGAGGTGGTACCAGCAGTTCTAGTTTTGGCACATCCCAAGTGCTGCGGATTGGATTTTAAACACAGAATGTTCCTCTCAGCTTGTGCTGGCCTGTTCTTTTTTTGTTTGTTTGTTTAGGACTTATGTTTATTTTACTGCCTGTATCCTCTATGCAGAGTGTGAGAGATTAATCTATTTATGGACTGATACAGATAAACAATACAGAGGAATGTTTGAGGAAACAGACTGCAGGTGTAAAATACAATCTCCTCAGTGGAGGCTGGTTGAGCCCTTTAGAGCTTTTTCCGGAAATCCTCTAGAATAATCTGCTAAATAACTGAGGAGCCAGAAGGGAGAAAAATGTGTGTAGCATTATAGCTTTTGGAGATTATGGTAATTTCTTGCAGTCTCTGCACAAAGGTGGATTAAAGATTACTGTCAGATTTTCCCCAAATATGCTAGCTATTGAAGAGAGTCTTGCTTTTAAGAGATAAGTCACACGGATCTGAGGAACTTCTAACTACAAGCAATATAAACAAATCTGTAAGTTATGAGGGAACAGTTGAGTACATCCCTAGATAATGTGTGGTCAGTTTGACCCTGCTGTCTTAATTTAGGAGGTCATTTTAAAACCACTATAAAGAAGGGCTTTGTGCTGCCTTAAAGGGATACAGGCAATCTCTAAGAAACAGCCATACTTACAGAGACAATCCCTTTGGCTCAGTTTTTGTTTTGTTGTTTCTTTTTTACTATCTGTGTTGCAGTAAATTAAAACAAAAACAAGTCTGGACTTGGCTTGCTGTTGTAAATAAACTGCTGTGTGTGATTCGACAGCTTGTTTGCAGGCAGGTTATTTATGGTGAAGTTTTTTATTTTTCCCACCAGAGAAGTTGTTTTGCTCTATATAACAGAGTGCTTATGGTAACACCTCCCACACTGGTCTATACCGAAGCAGTTACACAAAGGTCTCACAATTTTAATTGTGTCCCTTTAAAGAAAAACAAAACAAGCAAAAATTTAATTTTGTTCCCTGCTGGAGTAGGAGAGGTTTCAGTACCTGAGCTAGAGGTGAATACTTCACCTCTGCTTGTTGCTCTGCATAACTCACCTTATGTGTATCCGTTCTGCTTCATTCCTCTCCTTCTGCAGAGCTACTCAGGGAAGGGGAGTTTACAGCTTCTTAGGGAGTTTCTCAAAGATCCGGTTTGTGACAAACCATATTGAGGCCAGTTACAACTGTCTGTTCCTGTGAAGATGAGAAGCACACTTCGAAGCCTGGATTTGGTTAATTGATGTCCTTTTCACTCGATAGCCTTCCCTCCTTGTTTTCCCTGCGTTTTACAGATGATCTCTTGTTGTCATCACGTGTATGCAGGTCCCAGACAGCAGCACCTCAATCCAAGATAGCTATTGCTCTGTTTTTGCAACAGTGATCACAGGGGTTCATGCTGTGCAGTGCAAAGATGATGGGTGTCTGCAAAAGCACCTGCACACACTGAGGAAAACAACATCATGGTAATGACCTGATCTTGGCTGATGTCAGCTGAGTACAACTGATGTACCCAAATTATTTAAACTTTTTTTTTTTCCCTCACTGCCTTGTGCAAGTTTTGAATTAGGCCTCGTGCACTATGGCCTTGCATGTGCTGAGGGCATGGATATGCTAAGTGTGCAGTGGTAGTGTAGCACTGCCTGCTGTCTGTGGCTACTGTACTCCAGGAGCTGCTTTGGTCTGAGAGCCTTGTCCCACCACCACTATTTGCCCAGAGCCAGGAGGTGAGGAAACTCTCTCATGCAAACTCATTTCAGCACTGTCTGGCTGCAAGGACAGAGACCAACCAGCACAGCTAACACCGTTACACCAGCAGTCTGTATGTCCTCTCTCTCTCTCTCTGTTCCTGTAACGTAGGATTTCACCTCAGCCTGGGTTAACATTAGACTACTCTCCTTTTATTCCTTCTTTAGGCACTTAATAGTAATGAATGGGCAGGTGGGCAAGTCTCTAGTCATTTATCATCTATGTCCTGTCCACTTGACCTAGAGAAAGACTATTCAGGCAAGCAGTTGTACTCTCTTGGACGATTCTTATCCCAAATTGCAACTTCATCTTCCACAGCTGACTTGGTATAAAGTGATTCCCAGCTGACTTGGTATAAAGTGATTCCCATGAACTAGCTTTAGGAGGACTATCTGCCTCAACCAGAGGGTCTGCTCCCAGTTATGGTGTCTTTATTAAGAGGGAGATGAACCACTCCTGTGACCAGAGCCATAAGCATCTAGGAATGTGAAACAAGAAGGCAAATATGGAGAATTCTCCTAACGGCCCCTCAAAACCCTACTAAAATAAGAATATTGCTGGGGGGGAGGAAGGTGAATGACTGACTTTAATGTGGGGCACAAGGAGGGAGGACATCCATCTAGCTCATGGATGCAGTGACAACATCGGGCAAAACAGTATTTGCCGCACAAATCGTGTGCTCAGCGAAGTCATGGTGACCCAGTGTATAAAACAGTCTTAGCAGTGATGATTGCACTTGCTTGGCCTTTGTTCCAGAACCAAAACATATGATGCATCTTCTAATTCACCAGGGAGGGAAAGGAAACTGCTTAACTCTTTCAAGAGACAGTTGTCCCTCCCAGCCAGGCCTGTGGTGTTGCCGGAGAAGCCAAATTGCTGCTTTAGAGTTCTGGGTGTCAAGTCTCTGTCAGGCACAGGCAGGTCAGGAAGAGGATGTCCTGGCCTGCCAAATGCCTTGCTCGAAAGCTGAGGACATCACTGTGAGAGAAGATTTGAGTCCATGGGGCCTAGTTTCCTAGTGCAGCCAGAGGAATGTGTGTACCTGCAGCTTGAGGTATTTTGTCTGTATCTCTGTGTAGTGATCTATCATGGAAAACTTTACCTTGCTGTGAAGTTCTTATCCAAACCCTGTGTGCTGCTGAAGTGCCTTTTGGCAGATCTTCCAGGGCTGACCTGGCACTCGGAGAGCAGGATAGTGCAGATAGACAAAAGCCTTATCTAATTGTAGGTGCTTCAGAATGGAAGGAAGAATGGGAGAAATGCTCTTCAGGAGTGATTTAGGGCAGGAACTGAATTATGTGCTCTGAATTGCAGCTTGGAGAGTCTTCTGCCTCTGTTGACTGCAGGGAGAAATTGTAGGGATTGGCCTTTGTCATCTCATTCAGACACCTGACGTAAAGTAGTATGAATATCTTAACCCTCTGCCTTGCACCTGCTCCTCATAGTCTGCTTTTGCATTGCACAAAACCAAAGTAGATAGCGCTGGGAGCTGTGCTGTCTTCAGCAGGTTTGCAAGAGAGGCCCTGACTGGCGTAGGCTGCTCTGCCCTTGGGGATCAGTGCGAGCTGCATGCTGGCCCCCAGGTGCGAGGCAGCGCAGMGCAGGCAACCGCGAGCCCTTTGGGCTGGGCGGCGGGGCAGGGTGTGAAGGTCAGGCCATGCAGGCCTCTCTCCTGGCTGCCGTGGGGAGCAGTGGCCAAGCAGTGATGCGCTTTGGTGYGCAGCCTGTTTTGGTTCAGACGGTGCCCAGAGCACGGGGGCTGCTCCATGCCGCCCGCCGCAGAGCCCCACACAGCCCGGCCCAGCTACTGCTGAGCGAGCGGCGGCACCTGCCGGTGCTCTGCAGTATGATCTGGGCGATGGTGCCGATGAGAACAAGAAACGGAGTTAACAGCATGCACATGGTCTGGGGTCAGAAATTCAGAATGATGTGGGTTAATAAGGCCATAGCAGTCGGTATGTTAAATTTTATCCTTTTTTTTGCTTGCTGCAGTAAGATACCTAACCATGAAAGAAAACCCCCAGGAGGATCTAAAATGTATTGTTTTCTAGGAAAAATCCTCCAGTTCAGGTATTCAGTGTGAGTTGGTATCATGCCACAGAAGCCAATGCAGCTGTAAAATGTGCCCAGGCTGCGGCCACAGGTTTGAGATCCGCCGAAACACTAGGTTTGTCCTTTGCTGGAGCCAACAGGATTACCCCTAGTTACACTGCCTTCTCCAGTAGTATTTCCCCTAGCAAGTTTTACTGCCTCTTCATGCGTCACTGAGGGTTAGACCATTACTGCAGCATATTTGTGTCTTAAATGATTGTTGCCTCTGGCACTGCCAGGTGCCATTAGCATTTCCAAATATAAGAGAAAGACCTGCCCTCTCCTGAGGGCCACGCAGTCTGTTGACTGATGGGACTAGGGGATGGATACAGGTTAGCAGGGTGCTGAGAGAGGGTCTGGAGCTGTACAGAACAGCTACACAGAGGAAGAACATAGGCTGAAAGTGTTTACTTTGTTTCTATAAATCTGCAGGATATCACTATTAAAGTTCAATGTTCATGCCAGGTAGTTGAGCTTTAGCTTTGTTTCCTACAGAGTTAAGGTCTGTGTAGCTGTGTGTCTCCCTCCTTGTTTTATCTTTCACGTGCTGACAACTTCTGAGGCCACTGACCAATTTTCAACCAAGTTTGACAGAGAGCTATTAACTTTTGAGAATTTAATATGTGATCCTACAGAAGAAAGAGACCCTATTACTGCTTCTGTTGAGTGCAAAGGCTGTCAAGCTCCTTCTCTAGGAGACCTCAGAGAAGAGCATTTTAAATGAGACCTCGTCTCGTTAGCTCACAGCATGATGTTTGATGTTCCACCTCAGGGTTTCCTTGCCTGTCTGGTCTGGGGAGTGGCCTCCCACCAAACCCCCAACTTTCACAGCATTTGCCAAAAGAAGTTGAAAGAGGTAAGAAGTCATGCTCTCCTGCTTTACATCCCCCGCAGGGCGGCACAAGCTGTTGCTAGCATGGGGATGGATGAAAGACTGAGAGCGAGCCACCCTCTGCAGCATCGGTGCTGCTGGAAGATGGGGGTCTCCTCTTCCCCCCAGCTGTGGGACGCTCCTCAGGAGATGCACAGCGAGACTCTAGTTCAGTAGCTGTCCCTCCCCCTTGTGCTAAATCTCTCTGGCCTATCCTTTAGGTCTGATGTGAACAGAAACATTTTCCAGCCCAATGCTTTTCTCATTTATACTCATGTAAACCAGGGGTGAATCCGCTCCACTGCTGTCTGTGGGCAGTGCTGGTGGGTCGCTGCACCTGTGCCTCCAGGCAGGTCTCCAGCACAGTGGGCAGTGGGGCGCGGGGACGCCCGAGACAGCGCCAGGCGGGTGGCTAACCCGTGCTGGTGCAGAGCTGCGCCTCGCAGCTTGCCCCGCGTTTGCCTGGAACCAGGCCCAGGCTAATAAACCCATCTCGATTGCTTCCAGACCCAAGCCGGCCCTGCGAGGAGCCAGYGCAAATGTCACCGCTCTGTGCCGAGAGGTGGCTTAGGCGTCCCTGCGGTGCGGGCCAGCTCCAGGCACCTGTGGGACTGGAAGGGAAGGGAAGGGAGCGCTGCAATGGGGTGCCCGGGGGGCGGCTGCTGGGCCCCGGGCAGCAGCGGGCGCGGGGGAGGGCGCTGCTCTCCTCGCCAGGCCCTGGGCGCGGGCGAGGCCCCTTCGCGGGCCTGAGGCGGCGCGGGGGTGCCCGGCCTGGCGGCGG